>NC_079203.1:26389687-26469687 GCF_026745355.1 Beta vulgaris subsp. vulgaris
GATTTTTCGTGTCTGTTTCAAGCTCATCTTGGCCCAACATCGTAATTTCGACCTAACTCCTATCTCTCGGACATCAGAGTTGAGCGATTCCGAAGCCTGGCATGTTTTTTTACCATGTCTAAGGGGATCGTGAGCTCAAAATCTGAATTACTTGCAGCCCAATTTTTCGCGTCTGTGTCCTTCTCATCTTAGCTAAAAATTGTAATTTGGGACTAACTCCTAGCTCGGACCTCAAAATTGAGGGATTCAAAAGCCTAAAATGTTTTTGTTACCATTTCTAAGGGTTCATGAGCTGAGAAGCTAAATTCGTTGAAGTCCGATTTTTCGCGTCCGTTTCTTGCTTATCTTGGCCCAAAATCGTAATTTGGGCCTAACTCTTAGCTCAGACATCATAATTAAGCGATTCCAAAGCCTGACATGTTTTTTTTTACCATTTCTAAGGGGTTCGTGAGATCAGAAGTTGAATTCCTTGCAGTCAGATTTTTTGTGACTGTTTACTACTCATTTGTGCCCAAAATCGTAATTTCGACCTAACTCCTATCTCGAACATCAGAATTGAGCGATTCCAAAGCCTGAATTGTTTTTTTTACCATTTCTAAGGGGTTCGTGAGCTCAGAAGCTGCATTCGTTGAAGTACGATTTTTCGTGTATGTTTCCTCCTCATCTTGGCCCAACATCGTAATTTCGACCTAACTCCTATCTCGAACATCGGAATTAAGCGATTCCAAAGCCTGACATGTTTTTTTTACAAAATCTAAGCGGTTCGTGAGCTCAGAAGTTGAATTCCTTGCAGTCAGATTTTTTTTGTCTGTTTAGTACTCATCTATAGACAAAATCGTAATTTTTCGTGTCTGTTTCTTGCTCATCTTCGCCCCACATCGTAATTTGGGCCTAACTCTTAGCTCGAATAACATAATTGAGCGATTCCAAAGCCTGTCATGTTTTTTTTACCATATCTAATGGGTTCGTGAGCTCAAAAGCCGAATTCTGTGATGTCCGATTTTTCGTGTCTGTTTCATGCTCATCTTGGCCGTTCATCGCAATTTCGACCTAACTCTTATCTCGAACATCAGAATTGAGTGATTCCAAAGCCTGACATGTTTTTTTTACCATTTCTAAGGGGCTCGTGAGCTCAGAAGCTGAATCCCTTGCAGTCAGATTTTGTGAGTCTGTTTACTACTCATTTGTGCCAAAAATCGTAATTTGGGCCTAACTCCTTGCTCGGACATCAGAATTGAACGATTGAAAAGCCTTAATTGGTTTTTTACCATTTCAAAGGGGTTCGTGAGCTCAGAAGCTGAATTCGGTGAATTCCGATTTTTCGTGTATGTTTCATGCTCATCTTGGCCCAACATCGTAATATCGACCTAACTCCTATCTCGGACATCAGAATTGAGCGACTCCAAAGCCTGACATTTTTTTTTACCATTATTTGTTCCCAAAATTGTAATTTGGGCCTATCTCCTAGCTCGGACATCAGAATTGAGCGATTCAAAAGCCTTAATTGGTTTTTTTACCACTTCTAAGGTATTCGTCAGCTCAAAAGTTGAATGCGGTGAAATCCGATTTTTCGTGTCTGTTTCATGCTCATCTTGGCCCAACATAGTAATTTCGACCTAACTCCTATCTCGGACATCAGAATTGCGCGATTCCAAAGCCTAATATTTTTTTTTTTACCATTTCTAAGGGGCTCGTGAGCTCAGAAACTGAATTCCTTGCAGCCCCATTTTTCTCGTCTGTCTGCTTCTCATCTTGGCTCAATATTGTAATTTGTGACTAACTCCTAGCTCGGACCTTAAAATTGAGTGATTCAAAAGCCTGAAATGTTTTTTTACCAATTCTAAGGGGTTCGTGAGCTGAGAAGCTAAACTCGTTGAAGTTCGATTTTTCGAGTCCGTTTGTTGCTCATCTTGGCCCAAAATCGTAATTCGGGCATAACGTCTAGCTCGGACATTAGAATTGAACGATTCAAAAGCCTGAATTGTTTTTTTATCATTTCTACGGGGTTCGTGAGCACAGAAGCTGAATTCGTTGAAGTACGATTTTACGTGTCTATTTCATGCTCGTCTTGGCCCAACATCGTAATTTCGACCGAACTCCTATCTCGGACATCAGAATTGAGCGATTCCAAAGCAGACATGTTTTTTTTACAATTTCTAAGGGGTTCGTGAGCTCATAACCTGAATTCCTCGCAGTCAGATTTTTTGTGTCTGTTTACTACTCATTTGTGCCCAAAATCGTAATTCGGGCATAACGCCTAGCTCGGACATCATAATTGAGCAATTTAAAAGCCTGAATTGGTTTTCTTACCATTTCTAAGGGGTTTATCAACTAAGAAGCTAAATTCGTTGAAGTCCGATTTTTCGCGTCTGTTTCTTGCTCATCTTCGCCCAAAATCGTAATTTGGGCATAACTCCTAGCTTGGACATTAGAATTGAGCAATTTATTAAGCTGAAAAGTTTTTTTTTTTTACCATTTCTAAGGGTTTCGTTAGCTCCGAAGATGCATTCGTTGAAGTACTATTTTTCGTTTCTATTTCCTCCTCATCTTGGCCCAACATCGTAATTTGGGCCTAACTCCTAGCTCGAACATCATAATTGAGCGATTCCGAAGCCTAACATGTTTTTTTAACATTTCTAAGGGGTTCGTGAGCTCAAAAGCTGAATTCCTTGCATTCGAATTTTTTGTGTCTGTTTAGTACTCATCTATGCCCAAAATCGTAATTTGGGCCTAAATCCTCGCTCGGACATCAGAATTGAGCGATTCAAAAGCCTTAATTTGTTTGTTTCCATTTCTAAGGGGTTCGTAAGTTCAGAAGCTAAATTCGTTGAAGTCTAATTTTTCACGTCCGTTTAATGCTCATCTTGGCCCAAAATCGTAATTTGGGCCTCACTCCTAGCTCGGACATTAGAATTGAGCAATTCAAAAGCCTGAATTGTTTTTTTTTACCATTCCTAAGGGGTTCATGATCTCAGAAGCTGTATTCCTTAAAGTACGATTTTTCGTGTCTGTTTCCTGCACATCTTGTCCCAACATCGTAATTTGGGCCTAACTCCTAGCTCGGACATCATAATTGAGCGATTCCGAAGCCTGACATGTTTTTTTTACCATATCTCATGGGTTCGTGAGCTCAGAAGCTGAATTTCTTGCAGTCAGATTTTTTGTGTATGTTTACTACTCATTTGTGCCCAAAATCGTGATTTGGGCCTAAATCCTAGCTCTGCATCAGAATTGAGTGATTCAAAAGCCTGAATTGGTTTTTTACCATTTCTAAGGGGTTCGTGGGCTCAGAAGCTAGATTCGGTCAAGTCCGATTTTTCGTGTCTGTTTCATGCTCATCTTAGCCCAACAACGTAATTTCGACCTAACTCCTATCTTGGACATCAGAATTGAGCGATTCCAAAGCCCAAATTTTCTCGTCTGTCTCCTTCTCATCTTGGCTCCAAATTGTAATTTGGGTCTAACTCCTAGCTCGGACCTCAAAATTGAGCGATTCAAAAGCCTGAAATGTTTTTTTTTACCATTTCTAAGGGTTCGTGAGCTGAGAAGCTAAATTCGTTGAAGTCCGATTTTTCGCGTCCGTTTCTTGCTCACATTGGCCCAAAATCGTAATTTGGGCCTAACTCCTAGCTCGGACATTGGAATTGAGCGATTCAAAAGACTGAATTATTTTTTTACCATTTTTAAGGGGTTCGTGAGCTTAGAAGCTGAATTCGTTGTAGTACGATTTTTCGTGTCTGTTTCTTGCTCATCTTAGCCCAACAACGTAATTTCGACCTAACTCCTATCTCGAACATCAGAATTGAGCGATTCCAAAGCCTGACATAAGCTGAATTCCTTGCAGCCCAATTTTTCTCGTCTCTCTCCTTCTCATCTTGGCTCAAAATTGTAATTTGGGACTAACTCCTAGCTCCGGCCTCAAAATTGAGCGATTCAAAATCCTGAAATGTTTTTTTTACCATTTTCTAAGGGGTTCGTGAGCTGAGAAGCTAAATTCATTGAAGTCCGATTTTTCGCGTCCGTTTCTTGCTCATATTGGCCCAAAATCGTAATTTGGGCCTAACTCCTAGCTCGGACATTGGAATTGAGCGATTCAAAAGACTAAATTGTTTTTTTACCATTTCAAAGGGGTTCGTGAGCTCAGAAGCTGAATTCGTTGTAGTACGATTTTTCGTGTCTGTTTCTTGCTTATCTTGGCCCAACATCGTAATTTGGGCCTAACTCCTAGCTCGGACATCATAATTACGCGATTCCAAAGCCTAACATGTTTTTTTAAGTTTTCTAAGGGGTTCGTGAGCTCAGAAGCTGAATTCCTTGCAGTCATATTTTTGTGTCTGTTTACTACTCATCTGTGCCCAAAATCGTAATTTGGGCCTAACTCCTAGCTCAGACATCAGAATTGAGCAAATCAAAAGCCTAAATTGGTTTTCTTTAGCATTTCTAAGGGGTTCGTGAGCTCATAAGCTGAATTCGTTGAAATCCGATTTCTCGTGTCTGTTTCATGCTCATCTTGGCCCAACATCGTAATTTCGACCTAACTCCTTTCTTGGACATCAGATTGAGCGATTCCAAAGCCTGACATGTTTTTTTTACCATTTCGAAAGGGCTCGTGAGCTCAAAAGCTGAATTCCTTGCAGCCCAATTTTTCTCTTATGTCTCCTTCTCATCTTGGCTCGAAATTGTAATTTGGGTCTAACTTCTAGCTCGGACATTAAAATTGAGCGATTCAAAAGCCTCAAATGTTTTTTTTACCATTTATAAGGGGTTCGTGAGCTGAGAAGCTAATTCGTTGAATTCCGATTTTTCGCGTCAGTTTCTTGCTCATATTGGCCCAAAGTCGTAATTTGGGCCTAACTCCTAGCCCGGACATTGGAATTGAGCGATTCAAAAAACTGAATTATTTTTTTACCATTTCGAAGGGGTTCATAGCCCAGAAGCTGAATTCGTTGTAGTACGATTTTTCGTGTCTGTTTCTTGCTCATCTTGGCCCAACATCGTAATTTGGGCTTAACTCCTAGCTCGGACATCATAATTAGGCGATTCCAAAGCCTAACATGTTTTTTAACACTTCTAAGGGGTTCGTGAGCTTAGAAGCTGAATTCTTTGCAGTCTGATTTTTTGTGTCTGTTTACTATTCATCTGGGCCCAAAATCGTAATTTGGGCCTAACTCCTAGCTCGGACATCAGAATTGAGCCATTCAAAAGCCTGAATTGGTTTTTTTTACCATTTAAGGGGTTCGTGAGTTGAGAAGCTTAATTCGTTGAAGTCCGATTTTACGTGTCTGTTTCATGCTCATCTTGGCCCCAACATCGTAATTTCGACCTAACTCCTATCTCGGACATTAGAATTGAGCGATTCCAAAGCCAAACATGTTTTTTTTACCATTTCTAAGGGGTTCGTGAGCTCAGAACCTGAATTCCTTGCAGTCAGTTTTTTTTGTCTGTTTATTACTCATCTGTGCCCAAAATCGTAATTTGGGCCTAACTCCTAGCACGGACATCAGAATTGAGCGATTCAAAAGCCTGAATTGGTTTTTTACCATTTCTAAAGGGTTCGTGAGCTCAGAAGTTGAATTTGGGGAAGTCCGATTTTTCGTGTTTGTTTCATGCTCATCTTGGCCCAACATCGTAATTTCGACCTAAGTCCTATCTCGGACATCAGATGTAACACCCCGATAATTCTCACTTTCTAGAAAATACTTTTATAATAACCTTAGAGAATTACCCAGGCATTATCGCCGGTGATAACGTTTCGGCTTACTCAGATTTTGCAGCGGAAAACAACTTATTAAAAACAACTTTATTAAAACTTATGAAACCAATAACAATGTCGGAAACTAAACACACCAACTTAAAACTATTGTCTGAAAACATAAACTCCTCGAAAAACAACTTAAATGGTTCTAGTAATACAAGAGCTCCCATTCCAAATTCCCAAAGAATGCATCTTCGAACCTGTAATGCCAATGCCGTCTCGACTTTGCTCCCCCGAAGGATCACCACATGATCAATAGGCAAAGCCATGATCACAAACACAGACAAGCACGTAATCAGCAAAGCTGAGTACTACATATAACATACTAACCTAACATGATACTAAAAATATAATTGCAGGAATAAATAATAATAAACATATAATAATCTGCAGACGACTCTTACTGAACTAGACTCTAAACTTTTATTTCTTCTTTAATGGAATAGTTATGGGACGAGTTGTCTATACTGAAATAGGAAATACGGTCAGACTCCGTAATCAGAATGACCTGCGATATGAGGAACTTTAACTAATGAGGAAAGGTGATCAATCCAATCCTAGGAAAGCCATGGGCTACCACATGTACTCACCCTTAGTGTCCAACTCTAGACGTGCACCAGTCTAGAGTCGATAACCTATTCTCGTTTCACTTTACGTTGCATACATTTTAATACTTGTGTTGACACCAACCAAGCAAATAACACATAACTAATAATCACATAATCATCACAGAACTCCTTTTTATCTTAGAATTAACAAGTGTTGACAACTTATCAATCAAGACTCCTTTAACTTCTTTTTATACTTTACTAACTTGTCTGTTGAACCTAGCCAACAGTAAACTGTACCTTTATATAGGTATAACTGTACTTACAAATAAGATCCACGGTTCTTATAAGATAAATAAATAATACTTAAGAATCCATGTAACACATGATTCAATCTTACTTACATTAATTCACTCACGAATTAATACTTAAACTGGACTTATCTGCTTGCATCAAACTTCCATACAAACATTCATACTCATAAATACTTCTAGTTTATTGCGCACACAGGCAAATAACATGTAAAACAATTCCAGTAAATCATATATATGAACAACAGAGTCTATACATGATACTAATAAATAAAATCCTTAAAGCATGTTTCTAAATCATATAGCACGCAGACAATGTACGTACCTTGTATAAACGAATCTGTAGGCCACTTTTACGCTCTAAAAATCTCCTACTACGAAATCTCCGCCTAGAAAATAAAATAATGAAATAAATACTTGAACTAAAAATTTATAGCAATTTAAAAACGACCCAAACCCCTTAAACGTGTTTTAAAATCGTTCTTACGTATCAAACTTTCGTTATTTTTAATCCCTAGTATAGTACAAATATTCTAGTGATTAAAAATCATTTAAAACCCTTAAAATACGTATTTTCTGAAATTACAGCACTTATAAAAATTTATAAATCTTCTGAAAATATATTTAATACATATAAATTTATATGCTAACCAAATCTCATGATTTATATTCTATAAATATAGTTTCTAGTGATTAAAAACCCTAAAAACTATATCTTTCATAATAAAAACTGAAAATAACTTAATATAATAAATCTGAAATTTATTATTTTTACATATATGACAGCCGAAATATATTTTGCATATAAAACTATAATTTAAATCATAAACATGCTAATAAAGAATAAAATAATATAAAAACTAATACTTTAATGGAATCTTCGAGAAGAAGAAAAGAAAAACAACCACAACAAGGAGGAAAGGAAGGGCGCCGGACGGCTGGCAGCACAAAAGGGACGGCGGCAGCACTAATCTGGTTCTTGAATAGATTTGTGACGTTTCTTGTTCGACAAGAAACGTTACTTAGCGAAGAAGAAACAAGCTTTTGAGAGAAAATATGAGAAACACGCTCAAAGAGGAGAGAGAACAAGAGGGCACCGGCTAGAGAGAGAAAATATGAAAGTCACGTGGAAAGAGAAGAGAGAAATAAAGTGTGTAGGGTAAAATTTGGGTTTTTAGGATATTTAAATAGAGGCTTTTCCTTTTGGGCTTAGGAAAAGAGATTTTAATAATTAAAACTTTGATGACTAATAAGATGCGCTCATTAGGACTTTAGTCATCAAATAATCCTTTACCTTTTTATCACTTTTGGGATTTCGATTCCATTAAGCTTTCTTTTCAAATATGCTTTTAATAATTAAAACTCTTATTAAAACATGCTTAATTAAAACATTACAAATTTTATTAAGCTATGAAAAATATTTTTAGTTGACTTTTAAAATAGTCAACCCTTTTTAAAAGTCAAATCATTTCCCAAACTCATTTGGATTTAAATATAACTACATAAATACTTTAATATATTTATGAAAATCCTTTAAAATTGTGGGGGATTACATCAGAATTGAACGATTCCAAAGCCTGACATGTTTTTTTACCATTTCTAAAGGGCTCGTGAGCTCAAAAGCTGAATAACTTGCAGCCCAATTTTTCTCATCTGTCTCCTTCTCATCTTGGCTCCAAATTGTAATTTGGGTCTAACTCCTAGCTCGGACCTCAAAATTGAGCGATTCAAAATCCTGAAATGTTTTTTTACCATTTCTAAGGGGTTCGTGAGCTGAGAATCTAAATTCGTTGAAATTCAATTTTTCGCGTCCGTTTCTTGCTCATCTTGACCCAAAATCGTAATTTGGGCCTAACTCCTAGCTCGGACATTAGAATTGAGAGATTCAAAAGCATGAATTGTTTTTTTTACCATTTCTAAGGGGTTCGTGAGCTCAGAAGCTGAATTCGTTGAAGTACGATTTTTCGTGTCTGTTTCCTGCTCATTTTGGCTCAACATCGTAATTTGGGCCTAACTCTTAGTTCGGACATCATAATTGAGCGGTTCCAAATCCTGACATGTTTTTTTTACCATTTCTAAGGGGTTCGTGAGGTCAAAAGCTGAATTCCTTGTAGTTAGATTTTTTATGTCTGTTTACTACTCATCTGTACCCAAAATCGTAATTTGGGCCTAACTCCCAGCTCAGAAATCGAAATTGAGCGATTGAAAAGCCTGAATTGGTTTTTTTTACCATTTCTAAGGTGTTCGTGAGCTCAGAAGCTGAATTTGGTGAAGTCCGATTTTTCGTGTCACTTTCATGCTTAACTTGGCTAACATCGTAATTTCGACCTAACTTCTATCTCAGACATCAGAATTGAGAGATTCCAAAGCCTGACATGTCTTTTTACCATTTCTAAGGCGCTCATGATCTCGGAAGCTGAATTTCTTGCAGCCCAATTTTTCTCGTCTGTCTCCTTCTCATCTTGGCTCAAAATTGTAATTTGGGACTAACTACTAGCTCGGACCTCAAAATTGAGCGATTCAAAAGTATGATATGTTTTTTTTACGGTTTTTTCACCAGGTACCCCTGTACTTTATCAAAATTCATGGGGTACCCCTAATTTCAAAAAATGCACCAGGTGCCTTATTCTTTTCACAAATGCTTGAAATGCTTTAATGACTAACGGTGTTAAGTTTCCGTTAGTCATTAGGGTTAATTAACCCTTTAATTCCTTAACCTAATTAAATCCTAATTAACTAAGTAAATCCTAACCTAACCTAATCCTAATTCAAACTTATCCACCAATCCAACACACACCAACAACCAGCATCTCCTTCCCCTCCCCACCCCACCCGGAGCCGCAAGAGACCCTCCCTACCCTGCAACACCCTCCACCACCGAAGCCCGCAACACCCTCCCCGAACGACACGACATCAGCCTCTATCCTCTTATGAAGCTCATCAATGGCGCACTCCTCTCCTCATCGTCTTGCGCGAATTCCCAGTCGCGAATTCTCTGTCGCGAATTCTCCGTCGCGAATTTCTCTCTCCTTCTTCTTCATTGATTTTCTTGATTTCAAAAACTGATTTCAAAACTGATTTCGAAAATAATTGATTTCGCAAAAGGTTTTCGAAAACCATTTTCAAAAACCTTTTCGAAAATGGTTCTTGATTTCGAAAATGTTTTCGAAATTGATTTTCAAAAATGTTTTTGAAATTGATTTTCGAAATTGATTTTTGAAAATAGTTTTTGAAATCAAGAATGGTGGTGGGATGACGGAGAGGGGTTGCCGGCGAGGGGGAGGGGAGGGGGGGTGGGTGGGGGGCTGGGTTGTTTGGGGGGTGGTGGGTTTAGGGAGAGGAAGGGAGGTGGTGGTGGTTGGGTGGTGCTTGTGGGCTTAGGGTTTCAAGTTATAGAGTTAGGATAGTTAGTTAATTAGGGCTTAATTAGGGTTTAATTAGGATTAGAAGAGTTAATTAACCCTAATGACTAACGGAAACTTAACGCCGATAGTCATTAAGGGTATTTGGTGCATTTTATTGAAACAATAAGGGTACCTTGTGCATTTTTTTAAAACCAGGGGTACCCCATGAATTTTGAAAAACCACAGGGGTACCTGGTGAAGAAACCCTTTTTTTACCATTTCTAAGGGGTTCGTGAGCTGAGAAGCTAAATTCGTTGAATTTCGATTATTCGCGTCCGTTTCTTGCTCATCTTAGCCCAAAATTGTAATTTGGGCCTAAGTCCTAGCTCGGACATTAGAATTGAGCGATTCAAAAGCCTGAATTGTTTTTTTTACCATTTCGAAGGGGTTCGTTAACTCATAAGTTGAATTCGTTGAAGTACGATTTTTCATGTCAGTTTCCTGCTTATCTTGGCCCAACATCGTAATTTCGACCTAACTCCTATCTCGGACATCAGAATTGAGCGATTCCAAAGCCTGACATGTTTTTTTACCATTTGTAAGAGGATCGTGAGCTCAGAAGCTGAATTCCTTACAGCCCAATTTTTCGCGTCCGTTTCCTTCTCATCTTGGCTCAAAATTGTAATTTGGGACTAACTCCTAACTCGGACCTCAAAATATAGAGATTCAAAAGCCTGAAATGTTTTTTTACCATTTCTAAGGGGTTCCTGAGCTGAGAAGCTAAATTTATTGAAGTTCGATTTTTCGCGTCCGTTTCTTGCCCATCTTGGTCCAAAAAATCGTAATTTGGGCCTAACACCTTGCTCGGACATTAGAATTGAGCGATTCAAAAGCATGAATTGTTTTTTTACCATTTGTAAGGGGTTCGTGAGCTCAGAAGCTGAATTCCTTGCAATCAGATTTTTTGTGTCTGTTTACTACTCATTTGTGCCCAAAATCGTAATTTGGGCCTAACTCCTAGCTCAGACATCATAATTGAGCGATTCAAAAGCCTGAATTGGTTTTTTACCATTTCTAGGGGTTCGTGAGCTCAGAAGCTGAATTCAGTTAAGTTCGATTTTTCGTGTCTGTTTCATGCTCATCTTGGCCCAACATCGTAATTTCGACCTAACTCCTATCTCGGACATCAGAATTGAGCGATTCCAAAGCCTGATATGTTTTTTTACCATTTCTAAGGGGCTCATGAGCTCAGAAGCTGAATTCCTTGCAGCCCAATTTTTCTCGTTTGTCTCCTTCTCACCTTGGCTCAAAATTGTAATATGGGACTAACTACTAGCTCGGACCTAAAAATAGAGCGATTCAAAAGTATGATATTTTTTTTTACCATTTATAAGGGGTTCGTGAGCTGAGAAGCTAAATTCGTTGAATTCGGATTATTCGCGTCCGTTTCTTGCTCATGTTAGCCCAAAATTGTAATTTGGGCCTAAGTCCTAGCTCGGACATTAGAATTGAGCGATTCAAAAGCCTGAATTGTTTTTTTTTTACCATTTCGAAGGGGTTCGTGAGCTCTGAACCTGAATTCGTTGAAGTACGATTTTTCATGTCAGTTTCGTGCTCATCTTGGCCCAACATCGTAATTTCGAACTAACTCCTATCTCGGACATCAGAATTGAGCGATTCCAAAGCCTGACATGTTTTTTTACCATTTGTAAGGGGATCGTGAGCTCAGAAGCTGAATTCCCTATAGCCCAATTTTTCGCGTCTGTTTCCTTCTCATCTTGGCTCAAAATTGTAATTTGGGACTAACTCCTAGATCGGACCTCAAAATTGAGCGATTCAAAAAGCCTGAAATATTTTTTTACCATTTCTAAGGGGTTCCTGAGCTGAGAAGCTAAATTTGTAGAAGTTCAATTTTTCGCCCCCGTTTCTTGCCCATCTTGGTCCAAAAAATCGTAATTTGGGCTTAACACCTTGCTCGGACATTAGAATTTAGCGATTCAAAAGCATTAATTGTTTTTTTTACCATTTGTAAGGGGTTCGTGAGCTCAGAAGCTGAATTCCTTGCAGTCAGATTTTTTGTGACTATTTACTACTCATTTGTGCCGAAAATCGTAATTTGGGCCTAACTCCTAGCTCGGACATCAGAATTTAGCGATTCAAAAGCCTGAATTGGTTTTTTACCATTTCTAAGGGGTTCGTGAGCTCAGAAGCTGAATTCGGTTAAGTCCTATTTTTCGTGTCTGTTTCATGCTCATCTTGGCCCAACATCGTAATTTCGACCTAACTCTTATCTCGGATATCAGAACTAAGCGATTCCAAAGCCTGACATGTCTTTTTACCATTTCTAAGGGGTTCATGAGCTCAGAAGCTGAATTCCTAGCAGCCCAATTTTTCTCGTCTGTCTCCTTCTCACCTTGGCTCAAAATTGTAATTTGGAACTAACTACTAGCTCGGACCTCAAAATTGAGCGATTCAAAAGTATGATATGTTTTTTTTACCATTTCTAAGGGGTTCGTGAGCTGAGAAGCTAAATTCGTTGAATTCCGATTATTCGCGTGCGTTTCTTGCTCATGTTAGCCCAAAACTGTAATTTGGGCCTAAGTCCTAGCTCGGACATTAGAATTGAGCGATTCAAAAGCCTGAATTGTTTTTTTTTTACCATTTCGAAGGGGTTCGTGAGCTCTGAAGCTGAATTCGTTGAAGTACGATTTTTTATGTCAGTTTCCTGCTCATCTTGGCCTAACATCGTAATTTCGACCTAACTCCTATCTCGGACATCAGAATTGAGCGATTCCAAAGCCTGACTTGTTTTTTTACCATTTGTAAGGGGATCGTGAGCTCAGAAGCTGAATTCCTTATAGCCCAATTTCGCGTCTGTTTCCTTCTCATCTTGGCTCAAAATTGTAATTTGGGACTAAATCCTAGCCCGGACCTCAAAATTGAGCGATTCAAAAGCCTGTAATGTTTTTTTACCATTTCTAAGGGGTTCCTGACCTGAAAAGCTAAATTTGTTGAAGTCCGATTTTTCGCGTCCGTTTCTGGCTGATCTTGGCCCAAAATCGTAATTTGGGCCTACTCTACCTCGGACATTAGAATTGCGCGATTCAAAAGCCAGAATTATTTTTTTACCATTTCTAAGGGGTTCGTGAGCTCAGAATCAGAAATCCTTGCAGTCAGATTTTTGGTGTCTGTTTACTACTCATGTGTGCCCAAAATTGTAATTTGGGCCTAACTCCTAGCTCGGACATCAGAATTCAGCGATTCAAAAGCCTGAATTGATTTTTTACCATTTCTAAGGGGTTCGTGAGCTCAGAAGCTGAATTCAGTTAAGTCCGATTTTTCGTGTCTGTTTCATGCTCATCTTGGCCCAACATCGTAATTTCGACCTAACTCCTATCTCGGACATCAGAATTGAGCGATTCCAAAGCCTGCCATGTCTTTTTACCATTTCTAAGGGGCTCATGAGCTCAGAAGCTGAATTCCTTGCAGCCCAATTTTTCTTGTCTGTCTCCTTCTCACCTTGGCTCAAAATTGTAATTTGGGACTAACTACTAGCTCGGACCTCGAAATTGAGCTATTCAAAAGTATGATATGTTTTTTTTTACCATTTCTAAGGGGTTCGTGAGCTGAGAAGCTACATTCATTGAATTCCGATTATTCGCGTCCGTTTTTTACTCATGTTAGCCAAAATTGTAATTTGGGACTAACTCCTACCTCGGACCTCAAAATTGAGCGATTCAAAAGCCTGTAATGTTTTTTTACCATTTCTAAGGGGTTCCTGAGCTGAGAAGCTAAATTTGTTGAAGTCCGATTTTTCGCGCCCGTTTCTTGCCCATCTTGGTCCAAAAAATCGTAATTTGCGCCTAACACCTTGCTCGGACATTATAATTTAGCGATTCAAAAGCATGAATGTTTTTTTACCATTTCTAAGGGTTCGTGAGCTCAGAAGCTGAATTCCTTGCAGTCAGATTTTTTGTGTCTGTTTACTACTCATTTGTGCCCAAAATCGTAATTTGGGCCTAACTCCTAGCTCGGACATCAGAATTGAGCGATTCAAAAGCCTGAATTGGTTTTTTTACCATTTCTAAGGGTTCGTGAGCTCAGAAGCTGAATTCAGTTAAGTCCGATTTTTTCGTGTCTGTTTCTTGCTCATCTTGGCCCAAATCACGGATTTAGGCCTAACTCCTAGCTCGGACATTAGAATTGAGCAATTCAAAAGCCTGAATTTTTTTTTTACCATTTCTAAGAGGTTCGTGAGCTAAGAAGTTGCATTCGTAAAAGTACGATTTTTCGTGTCTGTATCCTGCTCATCTTGCCCCAACATCGTAATTTGGGCCTAACTCCAAACTCGGGCATCATAATTGAGCGATTCCGAAGCCTGGCATGTTTTTTTTACCATATCTAATAGGTTCGTGAGCTCAGAAGCTGAATTCGGTGAAGTCCGATTTTTCTGTGTCTGTTTCATGCTCATCTTGGCCCAACTTCGTAATTTCGACCTAACTCCTATCTTGGACATCAGAATTGAGCGATTCCAAAGCCTGACATGTTTTTTTTACCATTTCTAAGGGGCTCGTGAGCTCAGAACCTGAATTCCTTGTAGCCCAATTTTCTCGTTTGTCTCCTACTCATCTTGGCTCAAAATTGTAATTTGGGACTAACTCCTAGCTCGGACCTCAAAATTGAACGATTCAAAAGCCTGGCATGTTTTTTTTACCATATCTAATAGGTTCGTGAGCTCAGAAGCTGAATTCGGTGAAGTCCGATTTTTCTGTGTCTGTTTCATGCTCATCTTGGCCCAACATCGTAATTTCGACCTAACTCTTATCTTGGACATCAGAATTGAGCGATTCCAAAGCCTGACATGTTTTTTTTACCATTTCTAAGGGGCTCGTGAGCTCAGAACCTGAATTCCTTGCAGCCCAATTTTTCTCGTTTGTCTCCTACTCATCTTGGATCAAAATTGTAATTTGGGACTAACTCCTAGCTCGGACCTCAAAATTGAGCGATTCAAAAGCCATAAAGTTTTTTTTACCAATTCTAAGGGGTTCGTGAGCTGAGAAGCTAACTTTGTTGAAGTTCGATTTTTCGCGTCCGTTTCTTGCTCATCTTGGCCCAAAAAATCGTAATTTGGGCCTAACATCTTGTTCGGACATTAGAATTGAGTGATTCAAAAGCATGAATTATTTTTTTACCATTTCTAAGGGGTTCGTGAGCTCAGAAGCTGAATTACTTGCAGTCAGATTTTTTGTGTCTTTTTACTACTCATTTGTGCCCAAAATCGTAATTTGGGCCTAACTCCTAGCTCGGACATCTGAATTGAGCGATTCAAAAGCCTGAATTGGTTTTTTACCATTTCTAAAGGGTTCTTGAACTCAGAAGCTGAATTTGTTGAAGTCCGAGCATTCGTGTCTGTTTCATGCTCATCTTGGCCGAACATCGTAATTTCGAGCTAACTCCTATCTCAGACATCAGAATTGAGCGATTCCAAAGCCTGACATGTTTTTTTACCATTTCTAAGGGTTCGTGAGCTCAGAAGCAGAATTCCTTGCAGTCAGATTTTTTGTGTCTGTTTACTACTCATGTGTGCCAAAATCGTAATTTGGGCCTAACTCCTAGCTCGGATATCAGAATTGAGCGATTCTAAAGCCTTAATGGGTTTTTTACCATTTCCAAGGGGTCGTGAGCTCAGAAGTTGAATTCGGTGATGTCCGATTTTTCGTGTATGTTTCATGCTCATCTTGGCCCAACATCATAAATTCGACCTAACTCTTATCTCGGACATTATTAGAATTGAGCGATTCCAAAGCCTGACATGTTTTTTTTACCATTTCTAAGGGGCTCGTGAGCTCATAAGCTGAATTCCTTGCAGTCAGAAATTTTTTTCTGTTTAGTACTCGTCTGTGCCCAAAATCGTACTTTGGCCCTAACTCTTATCTCGCACAGCATAATTGAGCGATTCAAAAGCCTCAATTGGTTTTTTACCATTTGTAAGGGGTTCGTGAGCTCAGAAGCTGAATTCCTTGCGTTCAGATTTTTTGTGTCTGTTTACTACTCATTTGTGCCAAAATTCGTAATATGGGCCTAACTCCTAGCTCGGACATCAGAATTGAGCAATTCCAAAGCCTGACATGTTTTTTTACCAATTGTAAGGGGCTCGTGAGCTCAGAAGCTGAATTCCTTGCAGCCCAATTTTTCGCGTCTGTGTCCTTCTCATCTTGGCTCAAAATTGTAATTTGGGACTAACTCCTAGCTCGGACCTCAAAATTGAGCGATTCAAAACCCTGAAAAGTGTTTTTTACCATTTCTAAGGGGTTCATGAGCTGAGAAGCTAAATTCGTTGAAGTCTGATTTTTCGCGTCCGTTTCTTGGCCTAAAATCGTACTTTGGTCCTAACTCCTAGCTCGGACATTAGAATTGAGCGATTCAAAGGCCTGGATTGTTTTTTTACCATTTCTAAGGGGTTCGTGAGCTCAGAAGCTGAATTCGTTGAAGTACAATTTTTCCTGTCTCTTTCCTGCTCATTTTGGCCCAACATCGTAATTTGGGACTAACTCCTAGCTCGGACATCATAATTATGCGATTCCAAAGCCTGACATGTTTTTTTAACATTTCTAAGGGGTTCATGAGCTCAGAAGCTGAATTCCTTGCAGTCAGATTTTTTGTGTCTGTTTACCACTCATGTGTGCCCAAAATCGTAATTTGGGCCTAACTCTTAGCTCGGATATCAGAATTGAGCGATTCAAAAGCCTTAATTGGTTTTTTACCATTTCCAAGGGGTTCGTGAGCTCAGAAGCTGAATTCGGTGAAGTCCGATTTTTCGTGTATGTTTCATGCTCATATTGGCCCAACATCGTAAATTCGACCTAACTCCTATCTCGGACATCAGAATTGAGCGATTCTAAAGCCTGACATGTTTTTTTACCATTTCTAAGGGGTTCGTGAGCTCAGAAGCTGAATTCCTTGCAGTTAGATTTTTTGTGCCTGTTTAGTACTCGTCTGTTCCCAAAATCGTAATTTCGGTCTAACTCCTATCTCGCACATCATAATTGAGCGATTCAAAAGTATGATATGTTTTTTTTTACCATTTCTAAGGGATTCGTGAGTTCAGAAGCTAAATTCGTTGAAGTTCTATTTATTGCGTTCATTTCTTGCTCATCTTGGCCCAAATCACGGATTTGGGCCTAACTCCTAGCTCGGACATTATAATTGAGCTATTCAAAAGCCTGAATTTTTTTTTACCATTTCTAAGAGGTTCGTGAGCTAAGAAGCTGCATCCGTTAAATTACGATTTTTCGTGTCTGTATCCTACTCATCTTGGCTCAACATCGTAATTTGGGCCTAACTCCAAGCTCGGGCATCATAATTGAGCGATTCCCAAGCCTGGCATGTTTTTTTTACCATATCTAATGGGTTCGTGAGCTCAGAAGCTGAATTCGGTGAAGTCCGATTTTTCTGTGTCTGTTTCATGCTCATCTTGGCCCAACATCGTAATTTCGACCTAACTCCTATCTTGGACATCAGAATTAAGCGATTCCAAAGCCTGCCGTGTTTTTTTACCATTTCTAAGGGGCTCGTGAGCTCAAAAGCTGAATTCCTTGCAACCCAATTTTTCTCGTTTGTCTCATACTCATCTTGGCTCAAAATTGTAATTTGGGACTAACTCCTAGCTCGGACCTCAAAATTGAGCGATTCAAAAGCCTGAAATTTTTTTTTTTACCAATTCTAAGGGGTTCGTGAGCTGAGAAGCTAAATTTGTTGAAGTTCGATTTTTCGCGTCCGTTTCTTGCTCATCTTGGCCCAAAAAATCGTAATTTGGGCCTAACACCTTTTTCGGACATTAGAATTGAGCGATTCAAAAGCATGAATTGTTTTGTTTACCATTTGTAAGGGGTTCGTGGGCTCAGAAGCTGAATTCCTTGCAGTCAGATTTTTTGTGACTGTTTACTACTCATTTGTGCCCAAAATCGTAATTTGGGCCTAACTCCTAGCTCGGACATCAGAATTGAGCGACTCAAAAGCCTGAATTGGTTTTTTACCATTTCTAAGGGGTTCGTGAGCTCAGAAGCTGAATTCGGTGAAGTCCGATTTTTCGTGTCTGTTTCATGCTCATCTTGGCCCAACATCGTAATTTCGACCTAACTCCTATCTTGGACATCAGAATTAAGCGATTCCAAAGCCTGCCGTGTTTTTTTACCATTTCTAAGGGGCTCGTGAGCTCAAAAGCTTAATTCCTTGCAACCCAATTTTTCTCGTTTGTCTCATACTCATCTTGGCTCAAAATTGTAATTTGGGACTAACTCCTAGCTCGGACCTCAAAATTGAGCGATTCAAAAGCCTGAAATTTTTTTTTTTACCAATTCTAAGGGGTTCGTGAGCTGAGAAGCTAAATTTGTTGAAGTTCGATTTTTCGCGTCCGTTTCTTGCTCATCTTGGCCCAAAAAATCGTAATTTGGGCCTAAGACCTTTTTCGGACTTTAGAATTGAGCGATTCAAAAGCATGAATTGTTTTTTTTCCATTTGTAAGGGGTTCGTGAGCTCAGAAGCTGAATTCCTTGCAGTCAGATTTTTGTGTCTGTTTACTACTCATTTGTGCCCAAAATCGTAATTTGGGCCTAACTCCTAGCTCGGACATCAGAATTGAGCGATTCAAAAGCCTGAATTGGTTTTTTACCATTTCTAAGGGGTTCGTGAGCTCAGAAGCTGAATTTAGTTAAGTCCGATTTTTCGTGTCTGTTTCATGCTCATCTTGGCCCAACATCCTAATTTCGACCTAACTCCTATCTCGGACATCAGAATTGAGCTATTCCAAAGCCTGACATGTTTTTTTACCATTTGTAAGGGGCTCGTAAGCTCAGAAGCTGAATTCATTGCAGCCCAATTTTTCGCGTCTGTGTCCTTCTCATCTTGGCTCAAAATTGTAATTTTGGACTAACTCCTAGCTCGGACCTCAAAATTGAGCGATTCAAAAGCCTGAAATGTTTTTTTTTACCATTTCTAAGGGGTTCCTGAGCTGAGAAGCTAAATTCGTTGAAGTCTGATTTTTCGCGTCCGTTTCTTGGCCTAAAATCGTAATTTGGGCCTAACTCCTAGCTCGGACATTAGAATTGAGCGATTCAAAAGCCTGAATTGTTTTTTTACCATTTCTAAGGGGTTCGTGAGTTCGGAAGCTGAATTCGTTGAGGTACGATTTTTCGTGTCTGTTTCCTGCTCATTTTGGCCCAATATCGTAATTTGGGACTAACTCCTAGCTCGGACATCATAATTATGCGATTCCAAAGCCTGACATGTTTTTTTAACATTTCTAAGGGGTTCGTGAGCTCAGAAGCTGAATTCTTTGCAGTCAGATTTTTTGTGTCTGTTTACTACTCATGTGTGCCCAAAATCGTAATTTGGGCCTAACTCTTAGCTCGGATATCAGAATTGAACGATTCAAAAGCCATAATTGGTTTTTTACCATTTCCAAGGGGTTCGTGAGCTCTGAAGCTGAATTTGTTGAAGTCCGAGCTTTCGTGTCTGTTTCATGCTCATCTTGGCCGAACATCGTAATTTCGACCTAACTCCTATCTCGGACATTAGAATTGAGCGATTCCAAAGCCTGACATGTTTTTTTACCATTTCTAAGGGGCTCGTGAGCTCAGAAGCTGAATTCCTTGCAGCCCAATTTTTCGCGTCTGTGTCCTTCTCATCATGGCTCAAAATTGTAATTTGGGACTAACTCCTAGCTCGGACCTCAAAATTGAGCGATTCAAAAGCCTGAAATGTTTTTCACCATTTCTAAGGGGTTCATGAGCTGAGAAGCTAAATTCGTTGAAGTCCGATTTTTCTCGTCCGTTTCTTGGCCAAAATCGTAATTTGGGCCTAACTCCTAGCTCGAACATTAGAATTGAGCGATTCAAAAGCCTGAATGTTTTTTTTACCATTTCTAAGGGGTTTGTGAGCTCAGAAGCTGAATTCGTTGAAGTACGATTTTTCGTGTCTGTTTCCTACTCATTTTGGCCCAACATCGTAATTTGGGACTAACTCCTAGCTCGGACATCATAATTATGCGATTCCAAAGCCTGACATGTTTTTTTAACATTTCTAAGGGGTTCGTGAGCTCGGAAGCTGAATTACTTGCAGTCAGATTTTTTGTGTCTGTTTACCACTAATGTGTGCCCAAAATCGTAATTTGGGCCTAAATCTTAGCTCGGATATCAGAATTGAGCGATTCAAAAGCCTTATTTGGATTTTAACCATTTCCAAGTGGTTCGTGAGCTCAGAAGCTGAATTCGGTGAAGTCCGATTTTTCGTGTATGTTTCATGCTCATCTTGGCCCAACGTCGTAAATTCGACCTAACTCCTATCTCGGACATCAGAATTGAGCGATTCCAAAGCTTGACATATTTTTTTTACCATTTCTAAGGGGCTCGTGAGCTCAGAAGCTGAATTCCTTGCAGTCAGATTTTTTGTGCCTGTTTAGTACTCGTCTGTGCCCAAAATCGTAATTTAGGCCTAACTCCTATCTCGCACGTCATAATTGAGCGATTCAAAAGTATGATATGTTTTTTTTACCATTTTTAAGGGGTTCATGAGTTCAGAAGCTAAATTCGTTGAAGTTCGATTTATCGCGTTCGTTTCTTGCTCATCTTGGACCAAAAAATCGTAATTTGGGCCTAGCACCTTGTTCGGACATTAGAATTGAGCGATTCAAAAGCATGAATTATTTTTTTTACCATTTGTAAGGGGTTCGTGGGCTCAGAAGCTGAATTCCTTACAGTCAGATTTTTTGTGTCTGTTTACTACTCATTTGTGCCCAAAATTGTAATTTGGGCCTAACTTCTAGCTCGGACATCAGAATTGAGCGACTCAAAAGCCTGACATGTTTTTTTACCATTTCTAAGGGGTTCGTGAGCTCAGAAGTTGAATTCCTTGCAGCCCAATTTTTCGCGTCTGTGTCCTTCTCATCTTGGCTCAAAATTGTAATTTGGGACTAACTCCTAGCTCGAACCTCAAAATTGAGCGATTCAAAAGCCTGAAATGTTTTTTTTACCATTTCTAAGGGGTTCATGAGTTGAGAAGCTAAATTCGTTGAAGTCTGATTTTTCGCGTCCGTTTCTTGGCCTAAAATCGTAATTTGGGCCTAACTCCTAGCTCGGACATTAGAATTGTGCGATTCAAAAGCCTGAATTGTTTTTCTACCATTTCTAAGGGGTTCGTGACCTTAGAAGCTGAATTCGTTGAAGTACGATTTTTCGTGTATTTTTCGTGCTGATTTTGGCCCAACATCGTAATTTGGGACTAACTCCTATCTCGGACATCATAATTATGCGATTCTAAAGCCTGACTTGTTTTTTTAACATTTCTAAGGGGTTCGTGAGCTCAGAAGCTGAATTCCTTGCAGTCAGATTTTTTGTGTCTGTTTACTACTCATGTGTGCCTAAAATCGTAATTTTGGCCTAACTCTTAGCTCGGATATCAGAATTGAGCAATTCAAAAGCCTTAATTGGTTTTTTACCATTTCCAAGGGGTTCGTGAGCTCAGAAGCTGAATTCGGTGAAGTTCGATTTTTTGTGTATGTTTCATGCTCATTTTGGCCCATCATCGTAAATTCGACCTAACTCCTATCTCGGACATCAGAATTAAGCGATTCCAAAGCCTGACATGTTTTTTTTACCATTTCTAAGGGGCTCGTGAACTCAGAAGCTGAATTCCATGCAATCAGATTTTTTGTGTCTGTTTAGTACTCGTCTGTGCCCAAAATCGTAATTTGGGCCTAACTCCTATCTCGCACATCATAATTGAGCGATTCAAAAGCCTTAATTGCTTTTATACCATTTCTAAGGGGTTCGTGAGTTCAGAAGCTAAATTCGTTGAAGTCCGATTTATCGCGTGTGTTTCTTGCTCATCTTGGCCCAAAATCGTAATTTAAGCCTAACTCCTAGCTCGGACATAAGAATTGAGCAATTCAAAAGCCTGATTTTTTTTTTACCATTTCTAAGGGGTTCGTAAGCTCAGAAGCTGCATTCGTTAAAACACGATTTTTCGTGACTGTATCCTGCTCATCTTGGCCCAACATCGTAATTTAGGCCTAACTCCTAGCTCAAGCATCATAATTGAGCGATTCCGAAGCCTGGCATGTTTTTTTTACCATATCTAATGGGTTCGTGAGCTCAGAAGCTGAATTCGGTGAAGTCCGATTCTTCTGTCTGTTTCATGCTCATCTTGGCCCAACATCATAATTTCGACCTAACTCCTATCTCGGACATCATGATTGAGCGATTCCAAAGCCTGACATGTTTTTTTACCATTTCTAAGGGGTTCGTGATCTCAGAATCTGAATTCCTTGCAGCCCAATTTTTCGCGTCTGTGTCCTTCTCATCTTTGCTCAAAATTGTAATTTGGGACTAACTCCTAGCTCGGACCTCAAAATTGAGCGATTCAAAAGCCTGAAATGTTTTTTTCACCATTTCTAAAGGGTTCCTGACCTGAGAAGCTAAATTCGTTGATGTCCGATTTTTCGCGTCCGTTTCTTGCCCATCTTCGCCCAAAAAATCGTAATTTGGGCCAACACCTTGCTCGGACATTAGAATTGAGCAATTCAAAAGCATGAATTGTTTTTTACCATCTGTAAGGGTTTCGTGAGCTCACAAGCTGAATTCCTTGCAGTCAGATTTTTTGTGTCTGTTTACTACTCATTTGTGCCCAAAATCGTATTTGGGCCTAACTCCTAGCTCGGACATCAGAATTCAGCGATTCAAAAGCCTGAATTGGTTTATTACCATTTCTAAGGGGTTCGTGAGCTTAGAAGCTGAATTCAGTGAAGTCCAATTTTTCGTATCTGTTTCATGCTCATCTTGGCCCAACATCGTAATTTCGACCTAACTCCTATATCGGACATCAGAATTGAGCGATTCCAAAGCCTGACAAGTTTTTTTTACCATTTGTAAGGGGCGCGTGAGCTCAGAAGCTGAATTCCTTGCAGCCCATTTTTTCGCGTCTGTGTCCTTCTCATCTTGGCTCAAAATTGTAATTTGGGACTAACTCCTAGCTCGAACCACAAAATTGAGCGATTCAAAAGCCTGAAATGTTTTTTTTACTAATTCTAAGGGGTTCATCAGCTGCGACACTAAATTTGTTGAAGTTCGATTTTTCGCGTCCGTTTCTTGCCCATCTTGGCCCAAAAAATCGTAATTTGGGCCTAACACCTTGCTCGGACATTAGAATTGAGCAATTCAAAAGCATGAATTGTTTTTTTTATCATTTGTAAGGGGTTCGTGAGCTCACAAGTTGAATTCCTTGCAGTCAGATTTTTTCTGTCTGTTTACTACTCATTTGTGCCCAAAATCGTAATTAAGGCCTAACTCCTAGCTCGGACATCAGAATTCAGCTATTCAAAAGCCTGAATTGGTTTATTACCATTTCTAAGGGGTTCGTGAGCACAGAAGCTGAATTCAGTTAAATTCAATTTTTCGTGTCTGTTTCATGCTCATCTTGGCCCAATATCGTAATTTCGACCTAACTCCTATCTCGGACATCAGAATTGAGCGATTCCAAAGCATGACATGTTATTTTACCATTTGTCAGGGGCTCGTAAGCTCAGAAGCTGAATTCATTGTAGCCCAATTTTTCTCGTCAGTGTCCTTCTCATCTTGGCTCAAAATTGTAATTTGGGATTAGCTCCTAGCTCGGACTTTAAATTTGAGCGATTCAAAAGCCTGAAATGTTTTTTTACCATTTCTAAGGGGTTGCTGAGCTGAGAAGCTAAATTCGTTGAGGTCCAATTTTCGCGTCCGTTTCTTGGCCCAAAATCGTAATTTGGGCCTAACTCCTAGCTCGGACATTAGAATTGAGCGATTCAAAAGCCTGAATTGTTTTTTTACCATTTCTAAGGGGTTCGTGAGCTCAGAAGCTGAATTCATTGAAGTACGATTTTTCGTGTCTGTTTCCTGCTCATCTTGGCCCAACATCGTAATTTGGGACTAACTCCTAGCTCAGACATCATAATTATGCGATTCCAAAGCCTGACATGTTTTTTTAACATTTCTAAGGGGCTCGTGAGCTCAGAAGCTGAATTCCTTGCAGTCAGATTTTTTGTGTCTGGTTAGTACTCATCAGTGCCCAAAATCGTAATTTCGGTCTAACTCCTATCTCGCACTTCATAATTGAGCTATTCAAAAGCCTTAATTGGTTTTTTACCGTTTCAAAGGGGTTCGTGAGTTCAGAAGCTAAATTCATTGAAGTCCGATTTATCGCGTCCGTTTCTTGCTCATCTTGGCCCAAAATTGTAATTTGGGCCTAACTCCTAGCTCGGACATTAGAATTGAGCAATTCAAAAGCCTGAATTGTTTTTTACCATTTCTAAGGGGTTCGTGAGCTCTGAAGCTGCTTTCGTTAAAGTACGATTTTTCGTGACTGTATCCTGCTCATCTTGGCCCAACATCGTAATTGGGCCTAACTCCTAGCTCGGGCATCATGATTGAGCGACTCCGAAGCCTGGCATGTTTTGTTTACCATATCAAATGGGTTCGTGAGCTCAGAAGCTGAATTCGGTGAAGTCCGATTTTTCTGTCTGTTTCATGCTCATCTTGGCCCAACATCGTAATTTCGACCTAACTCCTATCTCGGACATCAGAATTGAGCGATTCCAAAGCCTGACATGTTTTTTTACCATTTCTAAGGGGCTCATGAGCTCAGAAGCTGAATTCCTTGCAGCCCAATTTTTCTCGTTTGTCTCCTTCTCATCTTGGCTCAAAATTGTAATTTGGGACTAACTCCTAGCTCAGACCTCAAAATTGAGCGATTCAAAAGCCTGAAATGTTTTTTTTACCATTTCTAAGGGCTTCGTGAGCTGAGACGCTAAATTTGTTGAAGTTTGATTTTTCGCGTCCGTTTCTTGCTCATCTTGGCCCAAAATCGTAATTTGGGCCTAACACCTAGCTCGGACATTAGAATTGAGCGACTCAAAAGCATGAATTGTTTTTTTACCATTTGTAAGAGGTTTCGTGAGCTCAGAAGCTGAATTCCTTGCAGTCAGATTTTTTGTGTCTGTTTACTACTCATTTGTGCCCAAAATCGTAATTTGGGCCTAAGTCCTAGCTCGGACATCAGAATTGAGCGATTCAAAAGTCTGAATTGGTTTTTTACCATTTCTAAGGGGGTCGTGAGCTCAGAAGCAGAATTCAGTTAAGTCCGATTTTTCGTGTCTATTTCATGCTCATCTTGGCCCAACATCGTAATTTCGACCTAACTCCTATCTCGGACATCAGAATTGAGCGATTCCAAAGCCTGACATGGTTTTTTACCAATTCTAAGGGGTTCGTGAGCCGAGAAGCTAAATTCGTTGAAGTTCGATTTTTCGCGTCCGTTTCTTGCTCATCTTGGCCCAAAATTGTAATTTGGGCCTAACACCTTGCTCGGACATTAGAATTGAGCGATTCAAAAGCATGAATTGTTTTTTTACCATTTGTAAGGGGTTCGTGAGCTCAGAAGCTGAATTCCTTGCGTTCAGATTTTTTGTGTCTGTTTAATACTTATTTGTGCCAAAAATCGTAATTTGGGCCTAACTCCTAGCTCGGACATCAGAATTGAGCGATTCAAAAGCCTGAATTGGTTTTTTACCATTTCTAAGGGGTTCGTGAGCTGAGAAGCTGTATTCAGTTAAGTCCGATTTTTCGTATCTGTTTCATGCTCATCTTGGTCCAACATCGTAATTTCGAACTAACTCCTATCTCGGACATCATAATTGAGTGATTCCAAAGCCTGACATGTCTTTTTACCATTTGTAAGGGGCTCGTGAGCTTAGAATCTGAATTCCTTGCAGCCCAATTTTTCGCGTCTGTGTCCTCATCTTTGCTCAAAATTGTAATTTGGGACTAACTCCTAGCCCGGACCTCAAAATTGAGCGATTCAAAAGCCTGAAATGTTTTTTTCACCATTTCTAAGGAGTTCCTGACCTGAGAAGCTAAATTCGTTTAAGTCCGATTTTTCGCGTCCGTTTCTTGGCCCAAAATCTTAATTTGGGCCAATACCTAGCTCGGACATTAGAATATAGCGATTCAAAAGCCTGGATTGTTTTTTTACCATTTCTAAGGGGTTCGTGAGCTCAGAAGCTGAATTCGTTGAAGTACGATTTTTCGTGTCTGTTTCCTGCTCATCTTGTCCCAAAAAATCGTAATTTGGGCATAACACCTTGCTCGGACATTAGAATTGAGCGATTCAAAAGCCTGAATTGTTTTTTTACCATTTCTAAGTGGTTCGTGAGCTCAGAAGCTGAATTCCTTGCAGTCAGATTTTTTGTGTCTGTTTACTACTCATGTGTTCCCAAAATCGTAATTTGGGCCTAACTCTTAGCTCGGATATCAGAACTGAGCGATTCAAAAGCCTTTATTGGTTTTTTACCATTTCCAAGGGGTTCGTGAGCTTAGAAGCTGAATTCAGTGATGTCCGATTTTTCGTGTATGTTTCATGCTCATCTTGGCCCAACATCGTAAATTCGACCTAACTCCTATTTCGGACATCAGAATTGAGCGATTCCAAAGCCTAACATGTTTTTTTTTACCATTTCTAAGGGGCTCGTGATCTCAGAAGCTGAATTCCTTGCAGTCTGATTTTTTGTGTTTGTTTAGTACTCGTCTGTGCCCAAAATCGTAATTTGGGCCTATCTTCTATCTCGCACATCATAATTGAGCGATTCAAAAGCCTTAATTGCTTTTATACCATTTCTAAGGGGTTCGTGAGTTCAGAAGCTAAATTCGTTGAAGTCCGATATATCGCGTCCAATTCTTGCTCATCTTGGCCCAAAATCGTAATTTGGGCCTAAATCCTAGCTCGGACATTAGAATTGAGCAATTCAAAGGCCTGAATTTTTTTTTTTACCATTTTTAAGGGGTTCGTGAGCTCAGAAGCTGCATTCGTTAAAGTAATATTTTTCGTGTCTATTTCCTGCTCATCTTGGCCCAACATCGTAATTTGGGCCTAACTCCTGGCTCGGACATCATAATTGAGCGATTCCGAAGCCTGGCATGTGTTTTTTACCATATCGAATGGGTTCGTGAGCTCAGTAGCTGAATTCGGTGGAGTCCGATTTTTCTGTGTCTGTTTCATGCTCATCTTGGCCCAACATCGTAATTTCGACCTAACTCCTATCTCGTACATCAAAATTGAGTTATTCTGTTGAACCCTAGTTTTGATAATGACAAAAGAACAAAGATGCAAACTAAGTAGTGAACTAATGAGTTATTTAAGTGCATGATTTTTAAGGTATCAGGGAAAGGAACAAGGAGAATACTAAGTCAAGGAAAAAGTCAAGGGAGGAATTCAAAGACTAAGTAAAGATGTTTCTAGAAGTTGATATTGGAGCTGCACTGGATCAAGAAGAATAAAAGCAAGGCGTTTTATTTTCTAGTTCCATTGTAAAAGGAACAAGTAATGTTGGTAAGGAACATTGGTAGTCTTATTTGAGAATGATAGTTTGTTCCTTTTTTAGGAACAAACTAAATGACACTAATCGAATATGTTAAAGGAACTTAACAAATAAATAGGAACTAGACTTAGGCTTGAAGCAGTATAACGGTTCAATTATAAAGTTTGAGTAAGTCATGCCTAAATAATAGGTAACCGTTTTTCTCAAAGTAAAAATCAGTTTCAGTAGAAAATCTTTTAAGGAAAAGAGTTTGTTTTTCGAAAAAGATAAGAAAATTATTATTCGGTTTTTAAAGATTTTATTTTAAGATATTATTTTCTTAAAAGATTTAATTTCAGTTTTAAATTAAATATGTTTTAAAGATGAACTGATTTTTAGATAAAGCTCAAGCAACTCCTATAATCTAGGAGCAGTAACAACAACATGTCCACGTTCAAAAAGAGATCATGGGATCATGGGGTGTGTTAAGGAACGTGTTCCTTAAGGGAAGGAACAACATGGGATAATGGTTTTAAACATGAACACAGTTTTATTTCCCACGTTCTACATTATTGTAACTATAAATATTGAAATCTAAATGAGTTCCAAATTGTGTCTGACTAAGTAATTAATTGAGTTTAACTAATTAAGTGTCAGTGCCTTCATTCTCTCATAATAGCCATTTGTTCTTTGCTTACTTACTCTAATTCCACTAAGCTTATTTCGATCAATTGTATTTTGGTTTTTGGGGTAAGGGGACTTTGAGTGAAGTTCTGTAAGAGAAAAGCTTTGAGTAAAGCTAGTAAGAGTGAGAAAACTTCGAGTGAAGTTGGAGGAACTGCTGTTAACGGAACAGTGGCTCAGGAACTTGAGTTTAGGAACTCAAGGTGTGGCTC
The DNA here is from genome assembly GCF_026745355.1 of Beta vulgaris subsp. vulgaris. Classification (NCBI taxonomy): domain Eukaryota; kingdom Viridiplantae; phylum Streptophyta; class Magnoliopsida; order Caryophyllales; family Amaranthaceae; genus Beta; species Beta vulgaris. The sequence continues at coordinate 26,417,922 of NC_079203.1, forward strand.
GAGAGTAGAATTAGGTTGTAACAAAGTTGTTTGACCTAATTAGTGGAAGAGTTGAGTTTAAAATCCCTAGTGGTCGAGGTTGTTTCTTCTTGTTGGCCCCAAGAAGTTTTTCCTCATAAAAATCCCTCGTGTTCCTCTAGCTTGTTTATTTGTTTAAGTTTAAAATTCCGCAAAAAGTTACGTTTATTTCTACACATACAATTCACCCCCCCTCTTGTAGTGTTCCCAGGGAAATAACAATTGGTATCAGAGCTAGAACTCACGACAGATAGGAAACCCTATTGAGAAAAAGATCCAAGGAACAATGAATACCACCGAGAAACTTGAGGAAGGTTACTCTACGCAAAGGCCTCCCATGTTCAATGGGAAGTACTACAACTACTGGAAGAACCACATGGAGATATTCATCAAAGCTGAAAACTATCAGGTATGGAGAGTCATTGAAGTTGGTTATTGCGAAGTCACAACTACAAATGACAAAAATGAGGTAACTCTAAAACCCCTCTCTGATTATGACAAATCTGATTTTGAAAAAATGGAAGAAAATGCCATGGCTATTAAACTGTTGCATTGTGGACTTGGACCCCATGAACATAATAGGATCATGGGATGCAAATCTGTAAAGAAAATATGGGATTTACTAGAAGTAACTCATGAAGGAACTAATGAGGTCAAAAGATCCAAAATTGATTTACTTATGAATCAATATGAACTGTTGTCCATGAAATCTAAGGAAAGCATTCGAGATATGTTTACTCGTTTTACTAACATTAATAATGAGTTAGCTTCTCTTGGAAAGTTTATTTCATCTGAGGAACAGGTTCGAAAGGTTCTTAGGAGTCTTCCTAAGGACAGATGGATGGCTAAAGTCACTGCTCTTCAAGAAACAAAAGACTTCACTAAGTTCAACTTAGAACAGCTTGCAGGGTCACTTATGACTCATGAGCTTCACCTTGATACTGAATATGGTGAAAGCTCCAAATCAAAATCCATTGCTCTCAAAGCAGATGATTAAGATGATTCGGACTCAGAAGAAGAAGCAGCCCTCATGGTTCAAAATTTTCAAAAGATGTATAGGAACATGAAGAATGGGAACTTCAAAGGTAAAACTAAGAAATTTTCTAACAAAGCTGCGTGTCATAAATGTGGTAGTGCAGATCACTTCATCAAAGAATGTCCTCTTTGGGAAAATGACAAAACCAAAGAAAGGAACAAGGAACGCTTTGCTGAAAGGAACAAAGAATCCAAGGCACCTTTCTCTAAGGAAAACGTACGTAAAGCAATGATAGCTGCTTGGGGAGATTTAGAGACGGAAGAAGAAGAGGAACAACAAACTGAAGAAACAACAAACCTTTGCCTTATGGCAAACATTGATGAAAAAGAAGATGAAGAAAAGGTTGAGGTAAGTCAACATGGTCTTGAGTCAGACTTAGATTGTAAAACTAGGCCTGAAATATATGATCTTCTTTATGATGCAATTCTTGAATGTAGAGATGAACGTGAAAAACGTGAACAAACTGAACAAGCCCTTAAGGTCTGCAAAGAACACATAGAATGGCTTAAGAAAAATGAGAACAGATGTTGAAACAAGATTCTTTGATTTATTTGATATAAATCTAAAAATTAAAGAATACTATGAAAGTGTGAAAAATGAAAATTATCTAATCAATTTAGAAATTTCACACTTGAAGGAATTTGTCCCTGTTCTAAGTTCCTTCGACATAAGATCAACTCCTTTGAAAGGTTACAGATCTGAGATTGAAAATTTGAATAAAGAAAAAATTGCTTTAAAGGAACAGATCTGCAACCTTAAAAAAGAACTAGTTGTCGCAAGGAACAGAGGCAAAACGATGGTTGTTCCTAAGTGGATTGAGAAACCACATACCAAAAGAAAAGAAGGTCTTGGTTTTGAGAACTACAAGAAAAGGAACAAGACCAAGAATTATGTAGATCTACCTAGTGACAAATTCTGTATGTACTGTGGAAAGGTAGGTCATTACATAAATCAATGTAAACTAAAATTTGAAATGATTGGCAAGAATGTGAAGATAAGTAACAAGAAATGGGTTGTCAAATCAAGTCCTAGTCAAGAACATGAACCCATGAAAGAAGGGGTTCCTACAACTAACAATTAGTTGATTTTTGCAGGTTGGAGTGAGGGGGAACAACACATGGTATCTTGATAGTGGATGTTCCAAGCACATGACAGGAGACAAAACTAAGTTTCTCTCACTCACAACCTATGAAGGTGGTAGTGTAACATTTGGTGACAATAAGAAAGGTAGCATAGTTGCCATGGGAAAGGTTGGTAAGTCACCACTACACTCCATTGAAAATGTATTTTTAGTTGAAGGTCTACAACATAATCTATTAAGTATTTCCCAATTCTGTGACAAGGGAAATACTGTAAAATTTGATAAAGAAAAATGCTTGATCATCAACATTAAAACTAAGAAGGTTATCTTGGAAGGAACAAGGAAAGGAAACACATATATTGTGGATCTTGACCTTGTTCCTATAGTCAATTTAACTTGTCTTAGTGCTATTGAAGATGATTCACTTCTTTGGCACAAGCGTCTAGGACATGCTAGCTTTTCACTACTTGAGAAACTTAGATCAAAAGAACTTGTTTTAGGATTACCATCCATAAAATTTCATATTGATCAAGTTTGTGATGCATGTGCACGAGGTAAGCAAGTTAGATCCTCTTTCAAATCTAAGACGATAGTGAGTACCACTAAACCATTAGAACTAATTCATATGGACTTATGTGGACCTATGAGAATTCAAAGTAGAAGTGGAAAGAGGTATGTATTAGTTATTGTAGATGACTACTCTAGGTATACTTGGGTTATTTTTCTCACTAGTAAAGATGAGACTTATGATGAGTTCCTTGTCTTTGCTAAAAGAGTTCAACACTTGAGTGCTCATAAAATAATGCACATTAGATCTGATCATGGCAAAGAGTTTGAGAACTATAAATTTGATGACTTAAGCAGAGATAATGGCCTAGATCATAATTTTTCTGCTCCTAGAACACCACAATAAAATGGTGTTGTAGAAAGAATAAATAGAACTTTGGAGGAAATGTTAAGAACAATGTTAATTGCTAGTGAACTTCCAAGGAGCTTTTGGGCTGAAGCTGTTAATACTGCTTGTCACATAATTAATCGTGCCTTGATGAGACCTATCATTAACAAAACTCCTTATGAGATTTATTATGGAAAGAAACCCAATATCACTTATTTTAGAACATTTGGCTGCAAGTGTTTTGTGCATAATAATGGAAAATATAATCTTGGGAAATTCGATGCAAGGAGTGATGAAGCAACATTCTTAGGATACTCATCACCTAGTAAAGCTTATAGAGTATATAACAAAAGAACTATGTGTGTTGAAGAAAGTATTCACATAATCTTTGATGAATCTGACAAATACAATCCAAGCATACAGGTTGATGACTATGAAATTGGGTTGGTACAACCAAGTGAGAAAAATGCAGATTCAAATGAAGAAGAAGATGTAAAAGAGGAAAGGAACGAAGGAAATGGAAATGATCACATCAATGATGTTCCTGTTCCTCAAAGAGAAGAAGATGTTCTTGTTCCTCAAGATGAAGGAACAGAGTCTACCGAGGCTAACAGAGGAACAACTGATCACAGTTCCTCATCCACTCAAGGAACTCACGAGGAACAACCTGTTCCTATAAGAGAGTTTCATCCAAAACCTTGGAAGATGTAAAAGAGGAAAGAAACGAAGGAAATGGAAATGATCACATCAATGATGTTCCTGTTCCTCAAAGAGAAGAAGATGTTCTTGTTCCTCAAGATGAAGGAACAGAGTCTACCGAGGCTAACAGAGGAACAACTGATCACAGTTCCTCATCCACTCAAGGAACTCACGAGGAACAACCTGTTCCTATAAGAGAGTTTCATCCAAAACCTTGGAAACAACAAAAGTCACATCCTATGGAACTCATAATCAGTGACATATCCAAAGGTACGCAAACTAGATCTCAGTTAAGGAATTTTTGTGCATTTCATGCGTTCCTATCAATGATGGAACCAAGAAATCATGAAGAAGCCCTAACCGACTCTGATTGGATCACTGCCATGCAAGCTGAATTAAATGAGTTCGAAAGAAACAAGGTATGGCATCTAGTTCCCTCATCTAAACAACAAAAAGTAATTGGCTTAAAATGGGTGTTTAGAAACAAACTAGATGAATATGAAACCATTGTCAGGAACAAAGCTAGACTTGTAGTAAAAGGTTATAATCAACAAGAAGGTATAGACTATGAAGAAACCTTTGCTCCTGTAGCTAGATTAGAAGCCATTAGAATTCTAATTGCATTTGTTGCTTACAAGGGATTTAAATGATATCAAATGGATGTTAAGTGTGCATTTTTAAATGGCTATTTAAATGAAGATGTATATGTTGAACAACCACCAGGCTTTGAAAACAGTAATCTCCCAAACCATATCTACAAACTTGATAAAGCTCTTTATGGGTTAAAACAAGCGCCTAGATCTTGGTATGAAAGATTATCTAAGTTCCTTTTAGAAAACAATTTTAAAAGAGGAAAGGTTGACAAAACCTTGTTCCTAAAATCGAAAGGAACTGACATTTTACTTGTTCAAATATATGTTGATGACATCATATTCAGAGCAACAAATGAAACAGTATGCAAAGAATTCTCAAATCTCATGAGTAATGAATTTGAAATGAGTATGATGGGTGAGTTAAATTTCTTTCTTGGACTACAAATCAAACAAACTGAAAAGGGAATAATTGTTCACCAACAAAAATACATAAAGGAACTATTGAAGAAATATGGCCTCGAAAACTCAAAGATAAATCACACACCTATGGGAACTTCAACTAGATTAGATGAAGACTCTATAGGAACAAGTGTTGATCAAACAAAATATAGAGGAATGATCGGTTCACTTTTGTATCTAATTGCTAGTCGTTCAGACATAGCTTTTAGTGTTGGTTTGTGTGCTAGATTTCAAGCAAAACCAAAAGAGTGTCATCTAACTGCCGTGAAGAGAATTCTTAGATATCTTAAAGGAACAGATGATCTTGGACTCTACTATCTAAGAAGTATACATTTGAGCTAAGAGGATATGCAGATGCAGATTATGCTAGAGATCTTGCAAATAGGAAAAGCACCTCAGGTATGGTACAATTCCTTAGTCATAGTTTAGATTCTTGGAGTACCTAGAAACAAAACACAGTTGCTATATCCACTGCTGAAGCAGAATATGTAGCAGCAGCTACATGTTGCTCGCAAATGCTTTGGATAAAACAACAACTTAGTGACTATGGAATAAACTTTGATTGTGTTCCTATTTATTGTGATAATACTAGTGATATTAGTATTTCTAAAGATCCAGTGCATCATTCAAGAGTTAAACATATACATATCAGACATCACTTTCTAAAAGAAAATGTTGAAAAAGGTTTGATTAAACTTGAGTTTTGTCAAACTGAGAATCAGATTGCTGATATACTAACTAAGCCTTTACAAAGAGATAGATATGAAAAATTAAGACTTGAGTTAGGATTAATAAAACTTAAGTGATTGTTCCTATTCCATTCCCCCATGTCTGAATTAATTTGAGTGACTCTGTGTGATAGAAAGTGATTGTGTTTAACTACCCAATACCCTTGCAAAATAGAATGTTAAAAACATAATCATGAATTCAAAGGAATAAAACAACTCACAAATGTCACATAATACTCCCCTTACTGTTCCTAAGGTAAAGAAACATGCATGATATGAAGAACAATGATATGTAGCATTAGTTGTTCCTATAACACAAGTTCCTTAGTTTTTCTTTTCTTCTAAAAAATTAAAAATAATAAAAATTCCAAAAATCTGAAAAATCCCAAAAATATAGGAATCAGACTTAATTAAATCTTGATTCTCATTTATCTCCTTTTCGCATTTTTCTTTTTATTGTTTTTATTTTTTTTCCGCGTGTACAACATCACTGTTACATGCATCCCCTTCCTTCTTTATTTCATCTTTTTAGAAACCGTGTTCCTTAGACTCTTCATCTTCGCCATTGACATAACTCCTCACACCTCTTCACAAACCATAAAACCCACTCCTAATTCACATTATGGCAAAAACCTCACGAAATTCATCTTTTCCAATCTCAAAAACTCCCAACTCCTCTAAAATGGAAAACAACCCTTCTCCTACCAAAACCCTTGAAACCGAACAAAATCAAGAAACACCAATTGATGAGCAAAAATTAGAATCTCCAAGAAGGAGTATGAGAAGAAGGAAATTAATCGGGGAGGATGATGAAGAGGAGTCCCCGGAACAAACTCAGGGGGAAGAAGGAAAAATTCAGGGGGAAGAAGAAATCACTCTTGTTCCTCCCAAAGGAACTGCTAATTCTTCTTCAAAGAAACGGGTTGAAAGAAGTGAATCACGGTATGTGTTAGGTTTTTGTGTAGATCTAGAATGGGCAAATAATGTAAAATTTAATGAATTAACAGACAAACTAAAGGAACAGGGTATGGAATACCTCTTTGAATATGCTTTTAACAATGCTCTTGTTCCTTTAGCAATGGATGAATTCTGTTCGAATTTTTCCAACACCGATGGTGTTTGCACAGCTGAAGTTAGGGGGAAGAAAATTAATTTAATCAAGAAACTTTGGGCAAGATTTGGGAAGTTCCTTGCAAAGGAACATATTTGTATTTTAAAAGGAAAGAACTGTTTCTTTCCCTAATTTTCCTCAGGACAAAATTGTTGAACTATTTGGAGGAACTGCTGGTCAGAACAAATTAAACCATAACATACTCTCTCCTCTCCACAAAGTACTGTTCAATTTAGTATGGAGAGCACTTATTCCTCGCACTGAAAAGAGGAATGAAGTGGGTCTCTTAGACATGTGCTATATGTTCTGTTTAGATCACCACATACAAATCAACTTTCCCTCTTTGTTTATACAACATCTTACTCACTGTATAGAAAACAATTGTGTTGTTGGATATGGCGCCTTGATTACATCCCTTTTTCATCATTTTAAGGTTAAACTCACTGGATGGCCCACTCTAGGCATTAAGCAGGGTAATATCTTGGATGAGAAAACCCTTACTGGATTAGTTCTCCCTGTCCAAGAGGGAGTACTCACTCAAGGGAGAACAACTCCCAGTTCCTCTAGCAAGAGGAAGCTGCCTAGGACAGTTGAAGAGGAACTGGAAGATGTGATTTTGTAGGAATCAATTCCTACACCAAAGGAACCTAAACTAAAAAGGCGCAAACACATTGCCCATAAGCCTACCCCTCCTGTTCCAAAGAAAGTAAGGCATAGTACTAGATTGAAAAATACTCTTTCTCCCCCTGTTCCTTCCAACAAGGACTCACCTTTAGTCCTTTCTGATGTGAAGGAACAGGAACAACACTTTCTCAAGGAACCCACACCACCATCTTCACCAAAACTCTCTGTTCCTCTCACCAAACTATCCTCAATCTTTCCCTCATCCTTTTCTGTTCCTTCCAGTTTTGAACAACTTAAGGATAAGTTGACTGGACCTAATCCCTTTTCTACCACCTCTACAGATCTTCCACCACCACCACCTTTTCTTCCTCCCATTTACACCACCTCACCATCTGCTTCTACTCCAGGAACTGATGGGACTACAAATAAGCCTACCCGAGTTCCTCCACCAAAACCTCCTACTGCCTCTGGATCCAAAGGTGAGGAACAAGTTCCTACTGATGATTGTGGCTGGGTTAACGAAGTTTGTCTTCCTACACAACACATGAGAAAATTTTATAATCACCTTCACTGGACCTTGGATGACAAAACTGACAAAATGCTGGGTTTGATGAAAGTTCTAAGTGATACAGTGGTTGAACAACAGAACAAGATGGAGACAATGGCCCTCGCTCTTGAGAGTTTGCAGAAGAAGGTTGGTGAAAACCATGGTGAAGTGATGAAGAAACTAGAGGATGTGGTAGAAGAAGAAGTAGTTGAGGAACACAATTCCCCTCCCCTTTCTTAGTTCTTAGTTCCTGTTTCCCTTTTGAGGAACAAGACTGTCATTTTTCTTAGTTTCTTATCTTTTTCTTTCTTTGTTTTTTTAAGGCTCAATAAATCAATGACTTTTGCTATTTTGTCTTTGTTTGTGATTATTTGTGCATAATTTCTTCCGTGGAATGGCTAGTATTCTGTGATTGATGTTTGAGCATGCCTACCCTTTGCAATTCTAACTTAACCATTATTGGTGCTTGCTTATGGTCTTAAGGTTTTACAACCAATCTATAACTTCACGAAGAGCCTACTCCTTTTGAAGATGACAAAGGGGGAAAAGGATTTAAGGAATAAACTGTAAGTAAAATTCAGGTTAATGAAAAATCAAAAATAAAGTTAAGGTAAATGAAAAATCAAAAATAGGTTAAGATAAATTAAAAATCAAAATCAAACATTAAGTAGTTGTTGCATTTTTCATTTTCTGTTTTATTTTTTTCATTCACTTATATTATTTGTTATTTCCTTAGTTTGTACCTTTGTTGTCATCATCAAAAAGGGGAAATTGTTGAACCCTAGTTTTGATGATGACAAAAGAACAAAGATGCAAACTAAGTAGTGAACTAATGAGTAATTTAAGTGCATGATTTTTAAGGTATCAGTGAAAGGAACAAGGAGAATACTAAGTCAAGAAAGAAGTCAAGAGAAGATTTCAAAGACTAAGTAAAGATGTTTCTAGAAGTTGATACTGGAGCTGCATTGGATCAAGAAGAATAAAAGCAAGGCGTTTTTTTTTCTACTTCCATTGTAAAAGGAACAAGTAATGTTGGTAAGGAACATTGGTAGTCTTATTTGAGAATGATAGTTTGTTCCTTTCTTAGGAATAAACAAAATGGCACTAATCGAATATGTTAAAGGAACTTAACAATTAAACAGGAACTAGACTTAGGCTTGAAGTAGTATAACGGTTCAATTATAAAGTTGAGTAAGTCATGCCTAAATAATAGGTAACCGTTTTTCTCTAAGTAAAAATCAGTTTCAGTAGAAAATATTTTGAGGAAAAGAGTTTGTTTTTCGAAAAAGATAAGAAAATTATTATTCGGTTTTTAAGATTTTATTTAAAGATAATATTTTCTTAAAAGATTTAATTTCAGTTTTAAATCAAATATGTTTTAAAGATGAACTGATTTTCGGATAAAGCTCAAGCAACTCCTATAATCTAGGAGCAGTAACAACAACACAGTTTTATTTCCCACGTTCTACATTATTGTTACTATAAATATTGAAATCTAAATGAGTTCCAAATTGTGTCTGACGAAGTAATTAAGTGAGTTTAACTAATTAAGTGTCAGTGCCTTCATTCTCTCATAATAGCCATTTGTTCTTTGCTTACTTACTCTAATTCCCCTAAGCTTATTTCGATCAATTGTATTTTGGTTTTTGGATTAGGGACTTTGAGTGAAGTTCTGTAAGAGAGAAGCTTTGAGTAAAGCTAGTAAGAGTGAGAAAACTTTGAGTGAAGTTGAGAGGAACTGCTGTTAAGGGAACAGTGGCTTAGGAACTTGAGTTTAGGAACTCAAGGTGTGGCTCGAGAATAGAATTAGGTTGTAACAAAGTTGTTTGGCCTAATTAGTGGACGAGTTGAGTTTAAAATCCCTAGTGGTCGAGGTTGTTTCTTTTTGTTGGGCCCAAGAAGTTTTTCCTTGTAAAAATCACTTGTGTTCCTCTAGCTTGTTTATTTGTTTAAGTTTAAAATTCCACAAAAAGTTACGTTTATTTCTACACATACAATAAACCCCCCCCCCCTCTTGTAGTGTTCCTAGGGAAATAACAGATTCCAAAACCTGGCATGTTTTTTTTACCATTTCTAAGGGGCTCATGAGCTCAGAAGCTGAATTCCTTGCAGCCGAATTTTTCTCGTCTGTCTCCATCTCATCTTGGGTCAAAATTGTAATTTGGGACTAACTCCTAGCTCGGACCTCAAAATTGAGCAATTCAAAAGCCTGAAATGTTTTTTTTACCAATTTTAAGGGGTTCGTAAGCTGAGAAGCTAAATTCGTTGAAGTTCGATTTTTCGCGTCCGTTTCTTGCTCATCTTGGCCCAATATCGTAATTTGGGCCTAACACCTAACTCGGACATTAGAATTGAGCGATTCAAAAGCATGAATTGTTTTTCTACCATTTGTAAGGGGTTCGTGAGCTCAGAAGCTGAATTCGTTGAAGTACGATTTTTCGTGTCTGTTTCCTGCTCATCTTGGCTCAACATCGTAATTTGGGCCTAACTCTTAGCTCGGACATCATAATTGAGGGATTCCAAATCCTGACATGTTTTTTTACCAATTCTAAGGGGTTCGTGCGCTCAGAAGCTGAATTCCTTGCATTCAGATTTTTTGTGTCTATTTACTACTCATTTGTACCCAAAATCGTAATTTGGGCCTAACTCCTAGCTCGGACATCACAATTAAGCGATTCAAAAGCCTGAATTGGTTTATAACCATTTCTAACGGGTTCGTGAGCTCAGAAGCTGAATTTGTTGAAGTCCGAGTTTTCGTGTCTGTTTCATGCTCATCTTGGCCCAACATCGTAATTTCAACCTAACTCCTATCTCGGACGTCAGAATTGAGCGGTTCCAAAGCCTGACATGTTTTGTTTACCATTTCTAAGGGTTTCGTGAGCTCAGAAGCTGAATTCCTTGCAGTCAGATTTTTTGTGTCTGTTGAGTACTCATCTGTGCCAAAAATCGTAATTTGGGCCTAACTCCTAGCACGGACATCAGAATTGAGCGATTCAAAAGCCTTAATTGGGTTTTTACCACTTCTAAGGGGTTCGTGAGGACAAAAGCTGAATTCGGTGAAGTTCGATTTTTCGTGTCTATTTCATGCTCATCTTGGCCCAGCATCGTAATTTCGACCTAACTCATATCTCAGACATCAGAATTGAGCGATTCAAAAGCCTTAATTGGTTTTTTACCACTTCTAAGGGGTTCGTGAGCTGAGAAGCTGAATTTGGTGAAATCCGATTTTTCGTGTCTGTTTCATGCTCATCTTGGCGCAACATCATAATTTCGACCTAATTCCTATCTCGGACATCAGAATTGAGCGATTCCAAAGCCTGACATTTTTTTACCGTTTTTTCACCAAGTACCCCCGAGTTTTCAAAAAATTCAACTGGTACCCTCCAAGTTTTCAAAATTCACAGGGTACTCCTAAGATTCAAACTAATACACGGGGTACCCTTAAATGCCCTTAATGACTAACGGTGTTAACCGTCGTTAGTCATTAACCTTGAATTTCTGTTTTCAACTCTAATTAACTTCTAAACCTAACCCTAGCTCGGACATTAGAATTGAGCGGTTCAAAAGCCTGAATTGTTTTATTACCATTTCTAAGGGGTTCATGAGCTCATAAGCTGAATTCGTTGAAGTACGATTTTTCGTATATGTCTCGTGCTCATCTTGGCCCAACATCATAATATGGGACTAACTCCTAGCTCGGACATCATAATTAGGCGATTCCAAAGCCTGACATGTTTTTTTAACATTTCTAACGGGTTCGTGAGCTCAGAAGCTTAATTCCTTGCAGTCAGATTTTTTAAGTCTGTTTACTACTCATTTGTGCCCAAAATTGTAATTTGGGCCTAAATCCTAGCTCGGACATCAGAATTGAGCGATTCAAAAGCTTTAATTGGTTTTTTACCAATACAAAGTGGTTCGTCAGCTCAAAAGCTGAATTCGGTGAAGTCCGATTTTTCGTGTATTTTTCTTCCTCATCGTGGCCCAATATCGTAATTTGGGCCTAACACCTAGCTCGGACATTAGAATTGAGCGATTCCAAAGCCTGACATGTTTTTTTAACCATTCCTAAGGGGCTCGTGAGCTCAGAAGCTGAATTCCTTGTAGTCAGATTTTATTATCTGTTTAGTACTCATCTGTGCCCAAAATCGTAATTTGGGCGTAACTCCTAGCTCGCACATCAGAATTTAGCGATTCAAAAGGCATAATTGGTTTTTTTACCATTTCTAAGGGGCTCGTGAGCTCCGAGGCTGAATTCCTTGCAGCCTAATTTTTCTCGTCTGTCTCCTTCTCATCTTGGCTCAAAATTGTAATTTGGGACTAACTCCTAGCTCGGACCTCAAAATTGAGTGATTCAAAAGCCTGAAATGTTTTTTTACCAATTCTAAGGGGTTCGTGAGCAGAAAGCTAAATTCGTTGAAGTTCGATTTTTCGCGTCCGTTTCTTGCTCATCTTCGCCCAATATCGTAATTTGGGCCTAACACTTAGCTCGGACATTAGAATTGAGCGATTCAAAAGCATGAATTGTTTTTTTACCATTTGTAAGGGGTTCGTGAGCTCAGAAGCTAAATTCGTTGAAGTACGATTTTTCGTGTCTCTTTCCTGCTCATCTTGACTCAACATCGTAATTTGGGCCTAACTCTTAGCTCATCATAATTGAGGGATTCCAAATCCTAACATTTTTTTTTTACAATTTCTAAGGGGTTCGTGCGCTCAGAAACTGAATTCCTTGCAGTCAGATTTTTTGTGTCTGTTTACTACTCATTTGTACCCAAAATCGTAATTTGGGCCTAACTCCTAGCTCGAACATCAGAATTGAGCGATTCAAAAGCCTGAATGAGTTTTTAAAAATTTCTAAGGGGTTCGTGAGCTCAGAAGCTGAATTTGTTGAAGTCCGAGTTTTCATGTCTGTTTCATGCTCATCTTGGCCGAACATCGTAATTTCGACCTAACTCTTATCTCGGACATCAGAATTGAGCGGTTCCAAAGCCTGACATGTTTTGTTTATAATTTCTAAGGGTTTCGTGAGCTCAGAAGCTGAATTCCTTGCGGTCAGATTTTTTGTGTCTGTTGAGTACTCATCTGTGCCCAATTTGGGCCTAACTCCTAGCTCGGACATCAGAATTGAGCGATTCAAAAGCCTTAATTGGTTTTTTACCACTTCTAAGGGGTTCGTGAGCTCAAAAGCTGAACTCGGTGAAGTCCGATTTTTCGTGTCCGTTTCATGCTCATCTTGGCCCAACATCGTAATTTCGACCTAACTCATATCTCGGACATCAGAATTGAGCGATTTAAAAGCCGTAATTGGTTTTTTACCACTTCTAAGGGGTTCGTGAGCTTAGAATCTGAATTCGGTGAAATCCGATTTTTTGTATCTGTTTCATGCTCATCTTGGCCCAACATCATAATTTCGACCTAACTCTTATCTCGGACATTAGAATTGAGCGATTCCAAAGCCTGACATATTTGTTTACGGTTTTTTTACCAAGTACCCCCGAGTTTTCAAAAAATTCACCTGGTACCCTCCAAGTTTTCTAAATTCATAGGGTATCCCTAAGTTTCACACTAATACACTGGGTACCCTTCAATGCCATTAATGACTAACAGCGTTAACCGCCGTGAGTCATTAACCCTAAATTTCTGTTTTCAACTCTAATTAACCTCTAAACCTAACCGTAACACTAACCTCAACCCTAATCCTAACCCTAACACTAACCCTAAACCCTACACCTAAACCTAACCACCCTTCCCACCCTCACCACCCCTACCCCCGGTCCCACCCCCCAGCCCCACTTTCTCACCCTAGCAGCCCCCCCTCCCCCACCCTCGCAAACCCTAACCCCACCGCAGCCCCCCACCCTCCCTCCCCCACTCCACGCAATTTTCGAAGCCCCTGAAATCTCACCCCTCCCCCACACCCGCACCCCCACAGCACACCCCCAACCCCCGCGCCACCACCTCGCTTCCATTTTCGCGCCCCTCCCCCACCCCCGTAGCACCACCCTCCTCCAATTTTTGCGAAACAAAAGGTCCCCCCACAGCGAAAAAAACAGAGGGAAGAAGAAAGGGTTGCGGGCGGCGCAGGGGGCGCAGGCGGTGGGGTGCGAAAATGGAAGGGGTGGTGTTGTGGTTGGCGCGTGGGTAGGGGGAAGGTCGGGGGGGCCCGCGGTGGGGAGGGAGGGGTGGGGGGACTACTGAATTGAACTGAGAGGGGGAGGAGGGCAGCGCGAGGGTGGGGGAGGGGGCAGGGGTGGTGGGAGGGTGGGGGGTAGGTGGTGGGGTGGTTGGTTAGGGTTTAGTGTTAGGGTTAGGGGTTAGGATTAGGGTTAAGATTAAGGGATTAATTAGGCTTAAAGCAGAAAATTAGGGTTAATGACTAACGGCGGTTAATGCCTTTAGTCATTAAGGGTATTTAAGAGTACCCCGTGTATTAGTTTGAAACTTAGGGCTACCTGGTGAATTTTGAAAACATGGAGTGTACCAGGTGAATTTTTTGAAAACTCGGGGGTACTTGGTGAAAAAATCGGTTTTTTTTACCATTTCTAAGGGGCTCGTGAGCTCAGAAGCTGAATTTCTTGCAGCCCAATTTTTCTCGTCTGTCTCCTTCTCATCTTGGCTCAAAATTGTAATTGGGACTAACTCCTAGCTCGGACCTCAAAATTGAGCGATTCAAAAGACTGAAATGATTTTTTACCAATTCTAAGGGGTTCGTGAGCTGAGAAGCTAAATTCGTTGAAGTTCGATTTTTCGCGTCCGTTTCTTGCTTATCTTGGCCCAAGATCGTAATTTGGGCCTAACTCCTAACTCGGACATTAGAATTGAGCGGTTCAAAAGCCTGAATTGTTTTATTACCATTTCTAAGGGGTTCGTGAGCTCATAAGCTGAATTCGTTGAAGTACGATTTTTCGTATATGTCTCCTGCTCATCTTGGCCCAACATCATAATTTGGGACTAACTCCTAGCTCGGACATCATAATTAGGCGATTCGAAAGCCTGACATGTTTTTTTAACATTTCTAACGGGTTCGTGAGCTCAGAACCTTAATTCCTTGCAGTCAGATTTTTTAAGTCTGTTTACTACTCATTTGTGCCCAAAATTGTAATTTGGGCCTAGATCCTAGCTCGGACATCAGAATTGAGCGATTCAAAAGCTTTAATTGGTTTTTTACCAATTCAAAGTGGTTCGTCAGCTCAAAAGCTGAATTCGGTGAAGTCCGATTTTTCATGTATGTTTCTTGCTCATCTTGGCCAAAATCGTAATTTGGGCCTAACACCTAGCTCGGACATTAGAATTGAGCGATTCCAAAGCCTGACATGTTTTTTTAACCATTCCTAAGGGCTGTGAGCTCAGAAGCTGAATTCCTTGAAGTCAGATTTTTATTGTCTATTTAGTACTCATCTGTGCCAAAATCGTAATTTGGCCGTAACTCCTAGCTCGCACATCAGAATTTAGCGATTCAAAAGGCATAATTGTTTTTTACCATTTCTAAGGGGCTCGTGAGCTCAGAAGCTGAATTCCTTGCAGCCCAATTTTCTCGTCTGTGTCCTTCTCATCTTGGCTCAAAATTATAATTTGGGACTAACTCTAGCTCGGACCTCGAAATTGAGCGATTCAAAAGCCTGAAATGTTTTTTTTACCATTCTAAGGGGTTCGTTAGCTGAGAAGCTAAATTCGTTGAAGTCCGATTTTTCGCGTCCGTTCTTGCTCATCTTAGCCAAAAATTGTAATTTGGGCCTAAGTCCTAGCTCGGACATTAGAATTAAGCGATTCGAAAGCATGAATTGTTTTTTTACCATTTCTAAGGGGTTCGTGAGCTCAGAAGCTGAATTCGTTGAAGTATGATTTTTCATGTCTGTTTCCTGCTCATCTTGGCTCAATCGCAATTTGGGCCTAACTCTTAGCTCGAACATCATAATTAAGCGATTCCAAAGCAAACATATTTTTTTTTACCATTTCTAAGGGGTTCGTGAGCTCAGAACCTAATTCCTTGCAGTCAGATTTTTTGTGTCTGTTTACTACTCATTTGTGCCAAAATCGTAATTTGAGCCTAACTCCTAGCTCGGACATCAGAATTGAGCGATTCAAAAGCCTGAATTGGTTTTTTACCATTTCTAAAGGGTTCGTGAGCTCAGAAGCTGAATTCGATGAAGTTCGATTTTTCGTGTCTGTTTCATGCTCATCTTGGCCCAACTCGTAATTTCGACCTAACTCCTATCTCGGACATCAGAATTCAGCGATTCCAAAGCCTGAGATGTTTTTTTACCATTTCTAAAGGGCTCGTGAGCTAAAAAGCTGGATTCGTTGCAGCCCAATTTTTCTCGTTTGTCTCCTTCTCATCTTGGCTCCAAATTGTAATTTGGGTCTAACTCCTAGCTCGGACCTCAAAATTGAGCGATTCAAAAGCCTGAAATGTTTTTTTTACCATTTCTAAGGGGTTCATTAGCTGAGAATCTAAATTTGTTGAAGTCCGATTATTCGCGTCCGTTTGTTGCTCATCTTAGCCCAAAATTGTAATTTGAGCCTAAGTCCTAGCTCGGACATTAGAATTGAGCGATTCAAAAGCATGAATTGTTTTTTTACCATTTCTAAGGGGTTCGTGAGCTCAGAAGCTGAATTCGTTGAAGTACGATTTTTCATGTCTGTTTCCTGCTCATCTTGGCCCAACATCGTAATAACTCCTATCTGAGACATCAGAAATGAGCGATTCCAAAGCCTGACATGTTTTTTTACCATTTCTAAAGGGCTCGTGAACTCAAAAGCTGTAAAATTCCTTGCAGCCCAATTTTTCTCGTCTGTCTCCTTCTCATCTTGGCTCCAAATTGTAATTTGGGTCTAACTCCTAGCTCGGACCTCAAAATTGAGCGATTCAAAAGCCTGAAATATTTTTTTACCATTTCTAAGGGGTTCATTAGCTGAGAATCTAAATTCGTTAAAATTCGATTTTTCGCGTCCGTTTCTTGCTCATCTTGGCCCAAAATCATAATCTGGGCCTAACTCCTAGCTCGGACATTAGAATTGAGCGATTCAAAAGTATGAATTGTTTTTTTTTTACCATTTCTAAGGGGTTCGTGAGCTCAGAAGCTGAATTCGTTCAAGTACGATTTTTCGTATTTGTTTCCTGCTCATCTTGGCTCAACATCGTAATTTGGGCCTAACTCTTAGCTCGGACATCATAATTGAGCGATTACAAAGCCTGACATGTTTTTTTTTACATTTCTAAGGGGTTCGTGAGCTCAGAAGCTAAATTCCTTGCAGTCAGATTTTTTGTGTCTGTTTACTACTCATCTGTACCCAAAATCGTAATTTGGGCCTAACTCCTAGCTCGGACATCGAAATTGAGCGATTCAAAGTCTTACTTTTTTTTGCCATTTCAAAGGGGTTCGTGAGCTCAAAAGCTGAATTCGGTGAAGTCGATGTTTCATGTCATGTTTCATGCTCATCTTGGCTCAGCATCGTAATTTCGACCTAACTCCTATCTCGGACATCAAAATTGAGCGATTCCAAAGCCTGACATGTTTTTTACCATTTCTAAAGGGCTCATGAGCTCAGAAGCTGATTTCCTTGCAGCCAAATTTTTCTCGTCTGTCTCCTTCTCATCTTGGCTAAAAATTGTAATTTGGACTAACTCCTAGCTCGGGCCTGAAAATTAGGTGATTCAAAAGTCTGAAATGTTTTTTTTACCATTTCTAAGGGGTTCGTGAGCTAAGAAGCTAAATTCGTTGAAGTTCGATTTTAGCGTCCTTTTCTTGCTCATCTTGGCCCACAATCGTAATTTGGGCCTAACTCCTAGCTCAGACATTAGATTTGAGCGATTCAAAAGCATGAATTGTTTTTTAACCATTTCTAAGGGGTTCGTGAGCTCAGAAGCTGAATTCGTTGAAGTACGATTTTTCGTGTCTGTTTCCTGCTCATCTTGGCTCAACATTGTAATTTGGGCCTAACTCTTAGCTCGGACATCATAATTAAGCGATCCAAAGCCTGACATGTTTTTTGACTATTTCTTAGGGGTTCGTGAGATCAGAAGCTGAATTCCTTGCAGTCAGATTTTTTGTGTCTGTTTACTACTTCTGTGCCCAAAATCGTAATTTCGACCTAACTCTTATCTCGGACATCAGAATTGAGCGATTCCAAAGCCTGGATTGTTTTTTTTACCATTTCTAAGGGGTTCGTGAGCTGAGAAGCTGCATTCGTTGAACTACGATTTTTCGTTTTTGTTTCCTGCTTATCTTGGCCCAACATCGTAATTTGGCCTAACTCCTAGCTCGGACATCATAATTGAGCGATTCTGAAGCCTGACATGTTTTTTTTACCATATCTAAAGGGTTCGTGAGCTCAGAAGCTGAATTCCTTGTAGTCAGATTTTTTGTGTCTGTTTACTACTCATCTGTGCTCAAAATCGTAATTTTGGCCTAACTCCTAGCTCGGACATCAGAATTGAGCGATTCAAAAGCCTGAATTGGTTTTTTACCAATTCAAAGTGGTTCGTCAGCTCAAAAGCTGAATTCGGTGAAGTCCGATTTTTCATGTATGTTTCTTGCTCATCTTGGCCCAATATCGTAATTTGGGCCTAACACCTAGCTCGGACATTAGAATTGAGCGATTCCAAAGCCTGACATGTTTTTTTAACCATTCCTAAGGGGCTCGTGAGCTCAGAAGCTGAATTCCTTGTAGTCAGATTTTTATTGTCTATTTAGTACTCATCTGTGCCCAAAATCGTAATTTGGGCGTAACTCCTAGCTCGCACATCAGAATTTAGCGATTCAAAAGGCATAATTGGTTTTTTACCATTTCTAAGGGGCTCGTGAGCTCAGAAGCTGAATTCCTTGCAGCCCAATTTTTCTCGTCTGTCTCCTTCTCATCTTGGCTCAAAATTATAATTTGGGACTAACTCCTGGCTCGGACCTCAAAATTGAGCGATTCAAAAGCCTGAAATGTTTTTTTTACCATTTCTAAGGGGTTCGTTAGCAGAGAATCTAAATTCGTTGAAGTCCGATTATTCGCGTCCGTTTCTTGCTCATCTTAGCCAAAAATTGTAATTTGGGCCTAAGTCCTAGCTCGGACATTAGAATTAAGCGATTCGAAAGCATGAATTGTTTTTTTACCATTTCTAAGGGGTTCGTGAGCTCAGAAGCTGAATTCGTTGAAGTATGATTTTTCATGTCTGTTTCCTGCTCATCTTGGCTCAATATCGCAATTTGGGCCTAACTCTTAGCTCGAACATCATAATTAAGCGATTGCAAAGCCAAACATATTTTTTTTTACAATTTCTAAGGGGTTCGTGAGCTCAGAACCTAAATTCCTTGCAGTCAGATTTTTTGTGTCTGTTTACACTCATTTGTGCCCAAAATCGTAATTTGAGCCTAACTCCTAGCTCGGCCATCAGAATTGAGCGATTCAAAAGCCTGAATTGGTTTTTTACCATTTCTAAAGGGTTCGTGAGCTCAGAAGCTGAATTCGATGAAGTCCGATTTTTCGTGTCTGTTTCATGCTTATCTTGGCCCAACATCGTAATTTCGACCTAACTCCTATCTCGGACATCAGAATTCAGCGATTCCAAAGCCTGAGATGTTTTTTTACCATTTCTAAAGGGCTCGTGAGCTCAAAAGCTGGATTCCTTGCAGCCCAATTTTTCTCGTTTGTCTCCTTCTCATCTTGGCTCCAAATTGTAATTTGGGTCTAACTCCTAGCTCGGACCTCAAAATTGAGCGATTCAAAAGCCTGAAATGTTTTTTTTTACCATTTCTAAGGGGTTCATTAGCTGAGAATCTAAATTTGTTGAAGTCCGATTATTCGCGTCCGTTTGTTGCTCATCTTAGCCCAAAATTGTAATTTGAGCCTAAGTCCTAGCTCGGACATTAGAATTGAGCGATTCAAAAGCATGAATTGTTTTTTTACCATTTCTAAGGGGTTCGTGAGCTCAGAAGCTGAATTCGTTGAAGAACGATTTTTCATGTCTGTTTCCTGCTCATCTTGGCCCAACATCGTAATAACTCCTATCTGAGACATCAGAAATGAGCGATTCCAAAGCCTGACATGTTTTTTTACCATTTCTAAAGGGCTCGTGAACTCAAAAGCTGTAAAATTCCTTGCAGCCCAATTTTTCTCGTCTGTCTCCTTCTCATCTTGGCTCCAAATTGTAATTTGGGTCTAACTCCTAGCTCGGACCTCAAAATTGAGCGATTCAAAAGCCTGAAATATTTTTTTACCATTTCTAAGGGGTTCATTAGCTGAGAATCTAAATTCGTTAAAATTCGATTTTTCGCGTCCGTTTCTTGCTCATCTTGGCCCAAAATCATAATCTGGGCCTAACTCCTAGCTCGGACATTAGAATTGAGCGATTCAAAAGTATGAATTGTTTTTTTTTTACCATTTCTAAGGGGTTCGTGAGCTCAGAAGCTGAATTCGTTCAAGTACGATTTTTCGTATTTGTTTCCTGCTCATCTTGGCTCAACATCGTAATTTGGGCCTAACTCTTAGCTCGGACATCATAATTGAGCGATTCCAAAGCCTGACATGTTTTTTTACCATTTCTAAGGGGTTCGTGAGCTCAGAAGCTAAATTCCTTGCAGTCAGATTTTTTGTGTCTGTTACTACTCATCTGTACCCAAAATCGTAATTTGGGCCTAAAGCCTAGCTCGGACATCGAAATTGAGCGATTCAAAAGTCTTACTTGGTTTTTTTGCCATTTCAAAGGGGTTCGTGAGCTCAAAAGCTGAATTCGGTGAAGTTCGATGTTTCATGTCTGTTTCATGCTCATCTTGGCTCAGCATCGTAATTTCGACCTAACTCCTATCTCGGACATCAAAATTGAGCGATTCCAAAGCCTGACATGTTTTTTTACCATTTCTAAAGGGCTCATGAGCTCAGAAGCTGATTTCCTTGCAGCCAAATTTTTCTCGTCTGTCTCCTTCTCATCTTGGCTAAAAATTGTAATTTGGACTAACTCCTAGCTCGGGCCTGAAAATTGAGTGATTCAAAAGTCTGAATGTTTTTTTTCACCATTTCTAAGGGGTTCGTGAGCTGAGAAGATAAATTCGTTGAAGTTCGATTTTTAGCGTCCTTTTCTTGCTCATCTTGGCCCACAATCGTAATTTGGGCCTAACTCCTAGCTCAGACATTAGATTTGAGCGATTCAAAAGCATGAATTGTTTTTTAACCATTTCTAAGGGGTTCGTGAGCTCAGAAGCTGAATTCGTTGAAGTACGATTTTTCGTGTCTGTTTCCTGCTCATCTTGGCTCAACATTGTAATTTGGGCCTAACTCTTAGCTCGGACATCATAATTAAGCGATCCAAAGCCTGACATGTTTTTTGACCATTTCTTAGGGGTTCGTGAGATCAGAAGCTGAATTCCTTGCAGTCAGATTTTTTGTGTCTGTTTACTACTTCTGTGCCCAAAATCGTAATTTCGACCTAACTCTTATCTCGGACATCAGAATTGAGCGATTCCAAAGCCTGGATTGTTTTTTTACCATTTCTAAGGGGTTCGTGAGCTGAGAAGCTGCATTCGTTGAACTACGATTTTTCGTTTTTGTTTCCTGCTTATCTTGGCCCAACATCGTAATTTGGGCCTAACTCCTAGCTCGGACATCATAATTGAGCGATTCTGAAGCCTGACATGTTTTTTTTACCATATCTAAAGGGTTCGTGAGCTCAGAAGCTGAATTCCTTGTAGTCAGATTTTTTGTGTCTGTTTACTACTCATCTGTGCTCAAAATCGTAATTTTGGCCTAACTCCTAGCTCGGACATCAGAATTGTGCGATTCAAAAGCCTGAATTGGTTTTTTACCATTTCTAAGGGGTTCGTTAGCTCAGAAGCTAAATTCGGTAAAATCCAATTTTTCGAGTCTGTTTCATGCTCATCTTGGCCCAACATCGTAATTTCGACCTAGCTCGTATTTCAGGCATCAGATTTGAGCGATTCCAAAGCCTGATATGTTTTTTTTACCATTTCAAAGGGGCTCCTATCGTAATTTCATGTCTGTTTCATGCTTATCTTGGCCAACATCGTAATTTCGACCTAACTCCTATCTCGGACATCAGAATTAAGCGATTTCAAAGCCTGACATGTTTTTTTACCATTTCTAAGGGGCTCGTGAGCTCAGAAGCTGAATTCCTTGCAGCCCAATTTTTCTCGTCTCTCTCCTTCTCATCTTGGCTCAAAATTGCAATTGGGGACTAACTCCTAGCTCGGACCTCAAAATTGAGCGATTCAAAAGTATGATATGTTTTTTTACCATTTCTAAGGGGTTCGTGAGCTGAGAAGCTAAATTCGTTGAAGTCCGATTATTCGCGTCCGTTTCTTGCTCATCTTAGCTCAAAATTTTAATTTGGGTCTAAGTCCTAGCTCGGACGTTGAAGTACGATTTTTCATGTCTGTTTCCTGCTCATCTTGGGCTCACCATCCTAATTTGGGCCTAACTCTTAGCTCGAACATCATAATTAAGCGATTCCAAAGACTGACATGTTTTTTTACCAATTCTAAAGGGGTTCATGATCTCAGAAGCTGAATTCCTTGCAGTCAGATTTTTTGTGTCTGTTTATTACTCATCTGTACCCAAAATCGTAATCTGGGCCTAACTCCTAGCTCGGACATCAGAATTGAGCGATTCAAAAGCCTTAATTGGTTTTTTTACCATTTCTAAAGGGTTCATGAGCTCAGAAGCTAAATTCGTTGAAATCCAATTTTTCGCGTCCGTTTCTTGGTCATCTTGGCCCAAAATCGTAATTTGGGCCTAACTCCTTGCCTGGACATTAGAATTGAGCAATTCAAAAGCCTGAATTGTTTTTTTACCATTTCAAAGGGGTTCGTGAGCTCAGAAGCTGCATTCGTTGAAGTACGATTTTGCGTGTCTTTTTCCTTCTTATCTTGGGCCAACATCGTAATTTGGGCCTAAGTCCTAGCTCGAACATCAGAATTGAGCGATTCCGAAGCCTGACATGTTTTTTTTACCATTTCAAAGGGGCTTGTGAGCTCAGAAGCTGAATTCCTTGCATTCATATTTTTTGTGTCTGTTTAGTACTCATTTGTGCCCAAAATCGTAATTCCAGCCTAACTCCTAGCTCGGACATCAGAATTGAGCGATTCAAAAGCCTTAATTGGTTTTTTACCATTTCTAAGGGGTTCGTAAGCTCGGTAGCTGAATTCGGTGATGTCCGATTTTTCGTATCTGTTTCATACTCATCATGGCCCAACATCGTAATTTTGACCTAACTCCTAGCTCGGACATTAGAATTGAGCAATTCGAAACCCTGAATTATCTTTTTACAATTTCTAAGGGGTTGGTGAGCTCGGAAGCTGCATTCGTTGAAGTACGATTTTTCGTGTCTGTTTTCGTCGTATCTTGGCCCAACATCGTAATTTGGGCCTAACTCCTAGCTCGGACATTATAATTGAGCGATTCCGAAGCCTGACATGTTTTTTTTACCATATCTAAGGGATCGTGAGCTCAGAAGCTAAATTCCTTGCAGCCAGATTTTTTGTGACTATTTACTACTCATCTGTGCTCAAAATCGTAATTTGGGCCTAACTCCTAGCTCAGACATCAGAATTGGGTGATTCAAAAGCCTGAATTTGTTGTTTACCATTTCTAAGGGGTTCGTTAGCTCAGAACCTAAATTCGGTAAAATCCAATTTTTCGAGTCTGTTTCATGCTCATCTTGGCCCAACATCGTAATTTCGACCTAGCTCGTATTTCGGACATCAGATTTGAGC
The DNA here is from genome assembly GCF_026745355.1 of Beta vulgaris subsp. vulgaris. Classification (NCBI taxonomy): domain Eukaryota; kingdom Viridiplantae; phylum Streptophyta; class Magnoliopsida; order Caryophyllales; family Amaranthaceae; genus Beta; species Beta vulgaris. The sequence continues at coordinate 26,441,423 of NC_079203.1, forward strand.
GATTCCAAAGCCTGATATGTTTTTTTTACCATTTCAAAGGGGCTTGTGAGCTCATAAGCTGAATTCCTTGCAGTCATATTTTCGTGTCTGTTTAGTACTCATCTGTGCCCAAAATCGTAATTTGGGCCTAACTCCTCGCTCGGACATCAGAATTGAGCGATTCAAAAGCCTTAATTGGTTTTTTACCATTTCTAAGGGGTTTATGAGATCATAAGCTAAATTCGTTGAAATCAAATTTTTCGCGTCCGTTTCTTGGTCATCTTGGCCCAAAATCGTAATTTGGGCCTAACTCATAGCCCGTACATTAGAATTGAGCAATTCACAAGCCTGAATTTTTTTTTTTACCATTTCAAAGGGGTTCGTGAGCTCAGAAGCTGCATTCGTTGAAGTACGATTTTTTGTGTCTGTTTCCTGCTTATCTTGGCCCAACATCGTAATTTGGGCCTAACTCCTAGCTCGAACATCAGAATTGAGCGATTCCGAAGCCTGACATGTTTTTTTTACCATTTCAAAGGGGCTTATTAGCTCAGAAGCTGAATTCCTTGCATTCAGATTTTTTGTGTCTGTTTAGTACTCATTTGTGCCCAAAATCGTAATTCAGCCTAACTCCTAGCTCGGACATCAGAATTGAGCGATTCAAAAGCCTTAATTGGTTTTTTACCATTTCTAAGGGGTTCGTAAGCTCAAAAGCTGAGTTCGGTGAAGTTCGATTTTTCGTATCTGTTTCATGCTCATCTTGGCCCAACATCGTAATTTCGACCTAACTCCTAGCTCGGACATTAGAATTGAGCAATTCGAAACCCTGAATTGTCTTTTTACCATTTCTAAGGGGTTGGTGAGCTCGGAAGCTGCATTCGTTGAAGTACGATTTTTCGTGTCTATTTCCGTCTTATCTTGGCCCAACATAGTAATTTGGGCCTAACTCCAAGCTCGGACATCATAATTGAGCGATTCCGAAGCCTGACATGTTTTTTTTACCATATCTAAGGGGTTCGTGAGCTCGGAAGCTGAATTCCATGCAGTCAAATTTTTTGTGTCTGTTACTACTCATCTGTGCCAAAAATCGTAATTTGGGTCTAACTCCTAGCTAGACATCAGAATTTGGCGATTCAAAAACCTGAATTGGTTTTTTACCATTTCTAAGGGGTTCATTAGCTCAGAAGCTGAATTCGGCGAAGTCTGATTTTTCGAGTCTATTTCATGCTCATCTTGGCCCAACCTTGTAATTTCGACTTAGCTCGTATCTCGGACATCAGATTTGAGCGATTCTAAAGCCTGACATGTTTTTTTTACCATTTCAATGGGGCTTGTGAGCTCAGAAGCTGAATTCCTTGCAGTCATATTTTTCGTGTCTGTTTATTAGTCATCTGTGCCCAAAATCGTAATTTGGGACTAACTCCTAGCTCGGACATCAGAATTGAGCGATTCAAAAGCCTTAATTGGTTTTTTTTACCATTTCTAAAGGGTTCATGAGCTCAGAAGCTAAATTCGTTGAAATCCAATTTTTCGCGTCCGTTTCTTGGTCATCTTGGCCCAAAATCGTAATTTGGGCCTAACTCCTTGCCTGGACATTAGAATTGAGCAATTCAAAAGCCTGAATTGTTTTTTTACCATCTCAAAGGGGTTCGTGAGCTCAGAAGCTGCATTCGTTGAAGTACGATTTTGCGTGTCTTTTTCCTTCTTATCTTGGGCCAACATCGTAATTTGGGCCTAAGTCCTAGCTCGAACATCAGAATTGAGCGATTCCGAAGCCTGACATGTTTTTTTTACCATTTCAAAGGGGCTTGTGAGCTCAGAAGCTGAATTCCTTGCATTCATATTTTTTGTGTCTGTTTAGTACTCATTTGTGCCCAAAACGTAATTCCAGCCTAACTCCTAGCTCGGACATCAGAATTGAGCGATTCAAAAGCCTTAATTGGTTTTTTACCATTTCTAAGGGTTCGTAAGCTCGGTAGCTGAATTCGGTGATGTCCGATTTTTCGTATCTGTTTCATACTCATCATGGCCCAACATCGTAATTTTGACCTAACTCCTAGCTCGGACATTAGAATTGAGCAATTCGAAACCCTGAATTATCTTTTTACAATTTCTAAGGGGTTGGTGAGCTCGGAAGCTGCATTCGTTGAAGTACGATTTTTCGTGTCTGTTTTCGTCGTATCTTGGCCCAACATCGTAATTTGGGCCTAACTCCTAGCTCGGACATCATAATTGAGCGATTCCGAAGCCTGACATGTTTTTTTTACCATATCTAAGGGATCGTGAGCTCAGAAGCTAAATTCCTTGCAGCCAGATTTTTTGTGACTATTTACTACTCATCTGTGCTCAAATCGTAATTTGGGCCTAACTCCTAGCTCGGACATCAGAATTGGGTGATTCAAAGCCTGAATTTGTTGTTTACCATTTCTAAGGGGTTCGTTAGCTCAGAACCTAAATTCGGTAAAATCCATTTTTCGAGTCTGTTTCATGCTCATCTTGGCCCAACATCGTAATTTCGACCTAGCTCGTATTTCGGACATCAGATTTGAGCGATTCCAAAGCCTGATATGTTTATTTTACCATTTCAAAGGGGCTTGTGAGCTCATAAGCTGAATTCCTTGCAGTCATATTTTGTGTCTGTTTAGTACTCATCTGTCCCAAAATCGTAATTTGGGCCTAACTCCTCGCTCGGACATCTGAATTGAGCGATTCAAAAGCCTTAATTGGTTTTTTACCATTTCTAAGGGGTTTATGAGATCATAAGCTAAATTCGTTGAAATCAAATTTTTCGCGTCCGTTTCTTGGTCATCTTGGCCCAAAATCGTAATTTGGGCCTAACTCATAGCCCGTACATTAGAATTGAGCAATTCACAAGCCTAAATTTTTTTTTTACCATTTCAAGGGGTTCGTGAGCTCAGAAGCTGCATTCGTTGAAGTACGATTTTTGTGTTGTTTCCTGCTTATCTTGGCCCAAAATCGTAATTTGGGCCTAACTCCTAGCTCGAACATCAGAATTGAGCGATTCCGAAGCCTGACATGTTTTTTTTTACCATTTCAAAGGGGCTTATTAGCTCAGAAGCTGAATTCCTTGCATTCAGATTTTTTGTGTCTGTTTAGTACTCATTTGTGCCCAAAATCGTAATTTCAGCCTAACTCCTAGCTCGGACATCAGAATTGAGCGATTCAAAAGCCTTAATTGGTTTTTACCATTTCTAAGGGGTTCGTGAGCTCAAAAGCTGAGTTCGGTGAGTTCGATTTTTCGATCTGTTTCATGCTCATCTTGGCCCAACATCGTAATTTCGACTAACTCCTAGCTCGGACATTAGAATTGAGCAATTCGAAACCCTGAATTGTCTTTTTACCATTTCTAAGGGGTTGGTGAGCTCGGAAGCTGCATTCGTTGAAGTACGATTTTTCGTGTCTATTTCCGTCTTAGCTTGGCCCAACATAGTAATTTGGGCCTAACTCCAAGCTCGGACATCATAATTGAGCGATTCCGAAGCCTGACATGTTTTTTTTACCATTTCTAAGGGGTTCATTAGCTCAGAAGCAGAATTCGGCGAAGTCTGATTTTTCGAGTCTATTTCATGCTCATCTTGGCCCAACCTTGTAATTTCGACTTAGCTCGTATCTCGGACATCAGAATTGAGCGATTCAAAAGCCTGACATGTTTTTTTACCATTTCAATGGGGCTTGTGAGCTCAGAAGCTGAATTCCTTGCAGTCATATTTTTCGTGTCTGTTTATTAGTCATCTGTGCCCAAAATCGTAATTTGGGACTAACTCCTAGCTCGGACATTAGAATTGAGCGATTCAAAAGCCTTAATTGGTTTTTTACCATTTCTAAGGGGTTCATGAGCTCAGAAGCTAAATTAGTTGAAATCCAATTTTTCGCGTCCGTCTCTTGGTCATCTTGGCCCAAAATCGTAATTTGGGCCTAACTCCTAGCCCGGACATTAGAATTGAGCAATTCAAAAGCCTGAATTGTTTTTTTTACCATTTCAAAGGGGTTCGTGAGCTCATAAGCTGCATTCGTCGAAGTACGATTTTTCGTGTCTTTTTCCTGCTCATCTTGGCCCAACATCGTAATTTGGCCCTAACTCCTAGCTCAGACATCATAATTGAGCGATTCCGAAGCCTGACTTGTTTTTTTACCATATCTAAGGGGCTCGTGAGCTCATAAACTAAATTCCTTGCAGCCCAAATTTTCGCGTCTGTGTCCTTGTCATCTTGGCCCAAAATTGTAATTTGGGACTAACTCCTAGCTCGGACCTCAAAATTGAGCGATTCATAAGCTTGAAATGCTTTTTTTACCATTTCTAAGGGGTTCTTGAGGTGAGAAGCTAAATTCCTTAAAGTTCGATTTTTTGCGTCCGTCTCTTGCTCATCTTGGCCCAACATCAAAATTTGGGCCTAACTCCCAGCTCGGACATCATAATTGAGCTCAGAAGCTGAATTCCGTGCAGTAAGATATTTATTGTCTGCTGTGCCAAAAATCGTAATTTGGGCCTAACTCCTAGCTCGGACATCAAAATTGAGCGATTCAAAAGCCTGAATTGGTTTTTTAGCATTTCTAAGGGGATCGTGAGCTCATAAGCTGAGTTTGGTGAAGTCCGATTTTTCGTGTCTGTTTGATGCTCATCTTGCCGAACATCGTAATTTCGACCTAAGAATTGAGTGATTCCAAAGCCTGACATTTTTTTTACCATTTCTAAGGAGCTCGTAAGCTCGGAAGCTGAATTCCTTGCAGCCCAATTTTTCTCGTCTGCCTCCTTCTCAACTTAGCTCAAAATTGTAATTAGGGACTAACTCCTAGCTCAGACCTCAAAATTGAGCGACTTAAAAGCCTGAAATGTTTTTTAACCAATTCTAAGGGGTTCGTGAGCTCAGAAACTAAATTCGTTGAAGTCTGATTTTTCGCGTCCGTTTCTTGCTCATCTTGGCCCAAAATCGTAATTTGGGCCTAACTCTTAGGTCGAACATTCGAATTGTGCAATTCAAAAGCCTGAATTATTTTTTTACCATTTCTAAGGGGTTCGTGAGCTCAAAAGCTGAATTCATTGACGTACGGTTTTTCGTGTCTGTTTCTTGCTCATTTTGGCTCAACATCGTAATTTGGGCCTAACTCTTAGCTCGGACATCATATTGAGCGATTCCAAAGCCTGGCATGTTTTTATACCATTTCTAAGGGGTTCGTGAGCTCAGAAGCTGAATTCCTTGCAGTCAGATTTTTTGTGTCTGTTACTACTCATCTGTGCCCAAAATCGTAATTTGGGCCTAACTCCTAGCTCGGACTTCAAGATTGAGCGATTCAAAAGCTTGAATTGGTTTTTTACCATTTCTAAGGGGTTCGTGAGCTCAGAAGCTGAATTCGGTGAAGTCCGATTTTTCATGTCTATTTCATGCTTATCTTGGCCAACATCGTAATTTCGACCTAACTCCTATCTCGGACATCAGAATTAAGCGATTTCAAAGGCTGACATGTCTTTTTACCATTTCTAAGGGGCTCGTTAGCTCAGAAGCTGAATTCCTTGCAGCCCAATTTTTCTCGTCTCTCTCCTTCTCATCTTGGCTCAAAATTGCAATTGGGGACTAACTCCTAGCTCGGACCTCAAAATTGAGCGATTCAAAAGTATGATATGTTTTCTTACCATTTCTAAGGGGTTCGTGAGCTGAGAAGCTAAATTCGTTGAAGTCCGATTATTCGCGTCCGTTTCTTGCTCATCTTAGCCCAAAATTGTAATTTGGGCCTAAGTCCTAGCTCGGACATTAGAATTGAGGATTCAAAAGCCTGAATTATTTTTTTTTCCATTTCTAAGGGGTTCGTGAGCTCAGAAGCTGAATTCGTTGAAGTACGATTTTTCATGTCTGTTTCCTGCTCATCTTGGGCTCACCATCCTAATTTGGGCCTAACTCTTAGCTCGAACATCATAATTAAGCGATTCCAAAGCCTGACATGTTTTTTTACCATTTCTAAAGGGGTTCATGATCTCAGAAGCTGAATTCCTTGCAGTCAGATTTTTTGTGTCTGTTTAGTACTCATTTGTGCCCAAAATCGTAATTCAGCCTAACTCCTAGCTCGGACATCAGAATTGAGCGATTCAAAAGCCTTAATTGGTTTTTACCATTTCTAAGGGGTTCGTAAGCTCAAAAGCTGAGTTCGGTGAAGTTCAATTTTTCGTATCTGTTTCATGCTCATCTTGGCCCAACATCGTAATTTCGACCTAACTCCTAGCTCGGACATTAGAATTGAGCAATTCGAAACCCTGAATTGTCTTTTTACCATTTCTAAGGGGTTGGTGAGCTCGGAAGCTGCATTCGTTGAAGTACGATTTTTCGTGTCTATTTCCGTCTTATCTTGGCCCAACATAGTAATTTGGGCCTAACTCCAAGCTCGGACATCATAATTGAGCGATTCCGAAGCCTGACATGTTTTTTTTACCATATCTAAGGGGTTCGTGAGCTCGGAAGCTGAATTCCATGCAGTCAATTTTTTGTGACTGTTTACTACTCATCTGTGCTCAAAATCGTAATTTGGGTCTAACTCCTAGCTCAGACATCAGAATTTGGCGATTCAAAAACCTGAATTGGTTTTTTACCATTTCTAAGGGGTTCATTAGCTCAGAAGCTGAATTCGGCGAAGTCTGATTTTTCGAGTCTATTTCATGCTCATCTTGGCCCAACCTTGTAATTTCGACTTAGCTCGTATCTCGGACATCAGATTTGAGCGATTCTAAAGCCTGACATGTTTTTTTTACCATTTCAATGGGGCTTGTGAGCTCAGAAGCTGAATTCCTTGCAGTCATATTTTTCGTGTCTGTTTATTAGTCATCTGTGCCCAAAATCGTAATTTGGGACTAACTCCTAGCTCGGACATCAGAATTGAGCGATTCAAAAGCCTTAATTGGTTTTTTTACCATTTCTAAAGGGTTCATGAGCTCAGAAGCTAAATTCGTTGAAATCCAATTTTTCGCGTCCGTTTCTTGGTCATCTTGGCCCAAAATCGTAATTTGGGCCTAACTCCTTGCCTGGACATTAGAATTGAGCAATTCAAAAGCCTGAATTGTTTTTTTACCATTTCAAAGGGGTTCGTGAGCTCAGAAGCTGCATTCGTTGAAGTACTATTTTGCGTGTCTTTTTCCTTCTTATCTTGGGCCAACATCGTAATTTGGGCCTAAGTCCTAGCTCGAACATCAGAATTGAGCGATTCCGAAGCCTGACATGTTTTTTTTACCATTTCAAAGGGGCTTGTGAGCTCAGAAGCTGAATTCCTTGCATTCATATTTTTTGTGTCTGTTTAGTACTCATTTGTGCCCAAAATCGTAATTCCAGCCTAACTCCTAGCTCGGACATCAGAATTGAGCGATTCAAAAGCCTTAATTGGTTTTTTACCATTTCTAAGGGGTTCGTAAGCTCGGTAGCTGAATTCGGTGATGTCCGATTTTTCGTATCTGTTTCATACTCATCATGGCCCAACATCGTAATTTTGACCTAACTCCTAGCTCGGACATTAGAATTGAGCAATTCGAAACCCTGAATTATCTTTTTACAATTTCTAAGGGGTTGGTGAGCTCGGAAGCTGCATTCGTTGAAGTACGATTTTTCGTGTCTGTTTTCGTCGTATCTTGGCCCAACATCGTAATTTGGGCCTAACTCCTAGCTCGGACATCATAATTGAGCGATTCCGAAGCCTGACATGTTTTTTTTACCATATCTAAGGGATCGTGAGCTCAGAAGCTAAATTCCTTGCAGCCAGATTTTTTGTGACTATTTACTACTCATCTGTGCTCAAAATCGTAATTTGGGCCTAACTCCTAGCTCAGACATCAGAATTGGGTGATTCAAAAGCCTGAATTTGTTGTTTACCATTTCTAAGGGGTTCGTTAGCTCAGAACCTAAATTCGGTAAAATCCAATTTTTCGAGTCTGTTTCATGCTCATCTTGGCCCAACATCGTAATTTCGACCTAGCTAGTATTTCGGACATCAGATTTGAGCGATTCCAAAGCCTGATATGTTTTTTTTACCATTTCAAAGGGGCTTGTGAGCTCATAAGCTGAATTCCTTGCAGTCATATTTTCGTGTCTGTTTAGTACTCATTTGTGCCCAAAATCGTAATCTGGGCCTAACTCCTAGCTCGGACATCAGAATTGAGCGATTCAAAAGCCTTAATTGGTTTTTTTACCATTTCTAAGGGGTTCATGAGCTCTGAAGCTAAATTCGTTGAAGTCCAATTTTTCGCGTCCGTTTCTTGGTCATCTTGGCCCAAAATCGTAATTTGGGCCTAACTCCTAGCCCGGACATTAGAATTGAGCAATTCAAAAGCCTGAATTGTTTTTTTACCATTTCAAAGGGGTTCGTGAGCTCAGAAGTTGCATTCGTTGAAGTACGATTTTTCGTGTCTGTTTCCGTCGTATCTTGGCCCAACATCGTAATTTGGGCCTAACTCCTAGCTCGGACATCATAATTGAGCGATTCCGAAGCCTGACATGTTTTTTTTACCATATCTAAGGGGTTCGTGAGCTCAGAAGCTGAATTCCTTGCAGCCAGATTTTTTGTGTCTGTTTACTACTCATCTGTGCTCAATATCGTAATTTGGGCCTAACTCCTAGCTCAGACATCAGAATTGGGTGATTCAAAAGCCTAAATTGGTTTATTACCAAGGGGTTCGTTAGCTCAGAAGCTGAATTCGGCGAAGTCGGATTTTTCGAGTTTGTTTCATGCTCATCTCGGCCTAACCTCGTAATTTCGTCCTAGCTCGTATCTCGGAGATCAGATTTGAGCGATTCTAAAGCCTGACATTTTTTTTTTACCATTTCAAAGGGGCTTGTGAGCTCAGAAGCTGAATTCCTTGCAGTCATATTTTTCGTGTCTGTTTATTACTCATCTGTGCCCAAAATCGTAATTTCAGCCTAACTCCTAGCTCGGACATCAGAATTGAGCGATTCAAAAGTCTTAATTGGTTTTTTACCATTTCTAAGGGGTTCATGAGCTCAAAAGCTAAATTCGTTGAAATCCAATTTTTCGCGTCCGTTTCTTGGTCATCTTGGGCCAAAATCGTAATTTGGGCCTCCTAGCCCAGACATTAGAATTGAGCAATTCAAAAGCCTGAATTGTTTCTTTACCATTTCTAAGGGGTTCGTGAGCTCAGAAGCTGCATTCGTTGAAGTACGATTTTTCGTTTCTGTTTCCTGCTCATCTTGGCCCAACATCATAATTTGGCCTTAACTCCTAGCTCAGACATCATAATTGAGCGATTCCCAAGCCTAACATGTTTTTTTACCATATCTAAGGGGCTCGTGAGCTCAGAAACTAAATTCCTTGCAGCCCAATTTTTCGCGTCTGTGTCCTTGTCATCTTGGCCCAAAATTGTAATTTGGGACTAACTTCTAGCTCGGACCTCAAAATTGAGCGATTCATAAGCTTGAAATGTTTTTTTACCATTTCTAAGGGGTTCTTGAGGTGAGAAGCTAAATTCGTTAAAGTCCCATTTTTCGCGTCCGTCTCTTGCTCATCTTGGCCCAACATCGAAATTTGGGCCTAACTCCTAGCTCGGACATCATAATTGAGCTCAGAAGCTGAATTCCGTGCAGTCAGATTTTTTGTGTCTGCTTACTACTCATCTGTGTGGAAAATCGTAATTTGGGCCTAACTCCTAGCTCGGACATCAAAATTGAGCGATTCAAAAGCCTGAATTGGTTTTTTAGCATTTCTAAGGAGCTCGTAAGCTCAGAAGCTGAATTCCTTGCAGCCCAATTTTTATCGTCTGTCTCCTTCTCAACTTGGCTCAAAATTGTAATTAGGGACTAACTCGTAGCTCAGACCACAAAATTGAGCGACTCAAAAGCCTGAAATGTTTTTTAACCATTTCAAAGGGGTTCGTGAGCTCAGAAACTGAATTCGGTGATGTCCGATTTTTCGTGTTTGTTTCATGCTTATCTTGGTCAACATTGTAATTTCGACCTAAGTCCCATCTCGGACATCAGAATTAAGCGATTTCAAAGCCTGACATGTCTTTTTACCATTTCTAAGGGGCTCGTAAGCTCAGAAGCTGAATTCCTTGCAACCCAATTTTTCTCGTCTCTCTCCTTCTCATCTTGGCTCAAAATTGTAATTGGGGACTAACTCCTAGCTCGGACCTCAAAATTGAGCGATTCAAAAGTATGATATGTTTTTTTTACCATTTCTAAGGGGTTCGTGAGCTGAGAAGCAAAATTCGTTGAAGTCCGATTATTCGCGTCCGTTTCTTGCTCATCTTAGCCCAAAATTGTAATTTCAGCCTAAGTCCTAGCTCGGATATTAGAATTGAGGATTCAAAAGCCTGAATTGTTTTTTTTACCATTTCTAAGGGGTTCGTGAGCTCAGAAGCTGAATTCGTTGAAGTACGATTTTTCATGTCTGTTTCCTGCTCATCTTGGCTCAACATCTTAATTTGGGCCTAACTCTTAGCTCGAACATCATAATTGAGCGATTCCAAAGCCTGACATGTTTTTTTACCATTTCTAAAGGGGTTCATGAGCTCATAAGCTAAATTCCTTGCAGTCAGATTTTTTGTGTCTGTTTACTACTCATCTGTACCCAAAATCGTAATTTGGGCCTAACTCCTAGCTCGGACATCAGAATTGAGCGATTCAAAAGCCTGAATTGGTTTTTGTTACCATTTCTAAGGGCTTCGTGAGCTCAGAAGCTGAATTCAGTGAAGTCCGATTTTTCACTCTGTTTTATGCTCATCTTAGCCCAACATCGTAATTTCGACCTAACTCCTATCTCAGACATTAGAATTGAGCGATTCCAAAGCCTGACATGTTTTTTTTACCATTTCTAAAGGGCTCGTGAGCTCAGAAGCTGATTTCCTTGCAGCCGAATTTTTCTCGTCTGTCTCTTTCTCATCTTGGCTAAAAATTGTAATTTGGACTAACTCCTAGCTCGGTCCTCATAATTGAGCGATTCAAAAGCCTGAAATGTCTTTTTCACCATTTTTAAGGGGTTCGTGAGCTGAGAAGCTAAATTCGTTGAAGTTCGATTTTTCGCGTCCGTTTCTTGCTCATCCTGGCCCACGATCGTAATTTAGGCCTAACTCCTAGCTTGGACATTAGAATTGAGCAATTCAAAAGCCTGGATTCTTTTTTTAACCATTTCTAAGGGGTTCGTGAGCTCAGAAGCTGAATTCGTTGAAGTACGATTATTCGTGTCTGTTTCCTGCTCATCTTGGCTCAACATCGTAATTTGGGCCTAACTCTTAGCTCGGACATCATAATTAAGCGATTCCAAAGCCTGACATGTTTTTTTAACCATTTCTAAGGGGTTCGTGAGCTCAGAAGCTGAATTCCTTGCAGTCAGATTTTTTGTGTCTGTTTACTACTCATCTGTGCCCAAAATCGTAATTAGGGCCTAAGGAGACGTCCCTTCTGTTGTACTAGCCAAGTTACCAAAGTAAAAGATATATGATGATGAATATGGTAAAGAAGATAATGTAACATGTTATGATATGTTTGCGAAATGGTTTTACTTATTCTCTCCTCCCTGTTTATAAACAAAATGATGTGAAATGAATTTACGATGTTAGAGTAGTATTTTACTGAGCCTTGGCTCATGACGTTTTGTTTTATGTTTTAGGTATGGAAGAACAGTTGGGGATCACTATTATACTGTGTTATGGAGATTTTGTATGATTTTATGAGGTTTTAGGATATTTTGTATGATGAATAAACAAGTATTATTTTACGATGAGTGATTGTATGGTGAATTTTCAATTTTAGGCTATTATTTTATTTGTGAGCCATAACTCACAAGATTAAGTTATTCTTCCGCTGATGATTAAGGTTATGTAAACTTTTGGGGTGTTACATCTTCAATGAAAATAGGCAAACAAATCAAGCTGAACGAGAGGTAAATCCTTGCAAACAACATTGGTGGGAAATTTATGAAGCACTTGGAAAGTTTGCACGGTGTTATGCCAAGTATGAAAAGAGGAGTGGGTTCAATAAAGCTTTGAAGCTCAGAGACTCGTGCACTTTCCCAAAGTCTCTACAATGCCAAGTTCCAATACGATCATGTGTGGAGTATTATGTGTGAAAGTAATAAGTTCAAAGCTGAACTAAAGAGCAAACGTGAGAAAGACAACGACAGTGATTCATCAAAAAGGAACAAGATTTTTGAATCAAGAGACTACACAGCAAGTGGGGAGGATGTTGAGGGTTTCGTTGAAGTTGAGGAGGGTCGACCAACCGGTCAACAAGGTGCAAAGAAAAAACTAGCTGTCCAGAGGAATGGAAAAAGCATCCAGAGTGATCATAGTGAAGCAATATCAGTTGCAAAGAATATTGAAGAGTCACGTGCACAATCAATGAGTCGTATGGCAGATTTGAAAGAGCACGAGCTCGAAAATCAACTACTTTGTGCCGATGTCACCAAGATGGCTCCTTTGCAAAGAAAGATTCACGAGAAGAAGTTGCAAGCATTTGCGGAAAAATATGGATGGACTTTTAACGAATAGATTGCTTTCAACTTGCTAAATTTGATTATATTTATTAATGTTTATTTATGTTTATTTTAATATGTTGTAGCTATGTTTCAGTTAAGGATGTTTTTATTTCATGAACTTATGTTGCTTCTTAATATTTATAACAATTATTTTCATTATTGATGTTAAGTATGATAATTATTAGTAATATTCTTAATTGAAATAATCAAAACAGTAATGGTGAACTGCTTGAAATTTAAGTGAGTTGTCACTTCCAAGTCTATATCAATGCATGACTTGTTACCTCACATCCATCTTTTCAGTAACTTTGTCAAATATCATTGCACTATTTTTTGAATTATTGTACCAAAGATCAGTGCATTATTGTTGTAGTACTCATTATTGGGATTGAATTATTAACTTCCACAACTTCTATATATTTACCCATTCCTGAACTCAAATTCTCATAGCAAACTATCAACAATTTTTCTCCAATTCTAAACCTCAAGGCATAGTGATATGTCATACTTTAACCCTCCCAACACATTTGATGAATTATACAATCAAACGTATAATTCGTACATGGGGGGTGACACTTCCACAGATTTAGTAGATTATATTCTAAATCATGTCATTGAAGATACATCATCTTCAAACATTAGAAAAATAAGAAAGAAAAGAAAATACACAGAAAGAAAGTGTGAGGAAGGGCATGAGCGCATATGGAATGATTACTTCTCAAGTAACCCGGTGTATGATGCACAACAATTTCGCCGAAGGTTTCGAATGAGAATGGAGTTATTCCTTCGCATCATCAATGCCCTCGAAAATCATTCTCCATATTTCCAACAAGGATTTGATGCTCTTGGTATAAATTCTCTCTCCCCACCACAAAAATGCGTTTCTGCCATTCGGTTATTGACTTATGGAGTGGCTGGTGATGATGTAGATGAATACGTGCGAATAGCTGGAAATACGGCACTGCAACGCTTGAAGAATTTTGGTAAGTGTGTGATTGAGGTTTTTGAAACTCATTACTTAAGAAGGCCAACATTCGATGACACCCAAGAACTTCTACAAATTAGGGAATCCTGTGGATTTCCTGGTATGCTTGGTAGTATCGATTGTATGCATTGGCAATGAGATAAATGTCCCACGGCATGGCAAGGTCAATACACTGGAGGTCATCAAGGTGTATTAACAATGATATTAGAAGATGTTGTTTCTTATGATTTATGGATTTGGCATGCATATTTTGGTGTTGCAGGATGTAACAATGATATCAATGTCTTGGATCGATTCCCGGTATTTGATGAGTTGCTTGAAGGTCAAGGTCCTGAAATCCAGTACACGATAAATGGAAGCACAAATAATATAGGATACTATCTTGCAGATGGTATTTATCCTGAATGGCATGTATTCGTCAAAACCATTCCTCGAGCAAACATGTTATCCGAGAAGAAAATTATTTGCTCAACATCAAGAAGGTGCAAGGAAAGATATAGAACGAGCTTTCGAGGTGCTCCAAAAGAGATTCGCGATTGTTTGCAACCCGGTACGTTTATGGAAAAAGTGAAGTTAGTGATATTATGAAAACATGCATCATATTACATAATATGATTATTGAGGATGAAAGAGGTGACACTGAAATCACCACTAGCGTTAATTATACAGTAGCAAGGAATCAAAGAGAAAGTCCACAACTTCAAACCGGTCGGCTTAGAAATTATTATGTAAACTGAAGCAGGTACTTTGAGAATTATACCCGAATTCGCAATCGAGCACAATACCACAAACTGCAGCATGATTTGGTGGATCACATATGGTCGCGTTTTGGAGGAGACGGTAATTAAATTTCCTGTGTAATTTTCTATTTCGTGTGTAATTTTCTATTTCGTGTGGCGGGACTTTTTTTTATGTTTAAGCAATTATATATGCAACTAATTATGTTTATGAATGCCTTAAAATTATGTAATTATTTCAAATGTGCTCAACTTGTGTCCCATAATTTACATAAGATTAAGGTAACCTTAAAAATCTTACAAAAATAATTATATACATTGTAATTTTAATGTTATAATAATCAGTACATATTTAAACTATATATTATAATAACATATTAAGTTAATAATGTTATAAAAAAACATGAAAATGATTAAATATAAAATAATATGTTAAACTTTTGGTAGAAGAGTCTGGAGAGAGTCTAAGTGATAAAGTGTAAAACTGGGATGACTTTGAAGTGAGTCGGAAAACTAAAAAGTATGTAGAAGTTAGTGGAAAGCTGATATGGCACAGTCTGAATTTCAAAAAACAGTCTGATGGATAAACACACCCTAAGACTATTTTATTGCTTTCTTGGTTATTTAGCATATTCTTCGATTAGTTAACGCCGTTCAAATAAACAATTGACTACCGGAACACTAGTGCCTAACAATAATTTGTACCCAACTGCCCAAAAAAAAATGTACCCAAGAAAGAAAACCATAAAGACACCAAAAAGAAAAAGAACCTCGGTCACATGGAATTCCCATTCTTCTCCTCCCTAGCTAAGATATTCTATCATGTGTGGGGGTGCGCCCACTAAATCTCTCTCTCAATCGCCATCATATATGTAAATATGTAATGTATCACAGTATCAGTGAACATTGTCCAAAAGTGTACCAACACTTCGTAGTTGTCTATATTGGTGTTGGGGTACCACTACAAAAGTAAAGCCATTAATGCAATTCATGATTTCATGTTGTTTGGTTGAGGTTTGTGGGGCTATCTTGCTATTCTTTTTATCTTTATGATGAGGAGGTGTTAAAGGAACAATTCAATCTATCACGCCTCCTAACGTGATAGCCTATTGGACTTGAAGTGTGGATGCAGCACATGTCTTCCTCGTATGTGGCACATTTCACTTAAAAAAAGGGATGGCTAAGTTTTGAACCCATGACCTACATGTCATGCTAACTTTTGTATCATGTCAAAGGACCAATTTAACTAACTTAAACTTATGATTGAAGTCATAGGAATAGTTTATACTCTATCAGGAGGAGCGGAAAATAAATTACGAGAAAGCTATGGAAGACAATGATTGTACTCCAAATGAGGGGTGGGACTGGGAAAGGAGGGGAGTTTGGTTTGCAACCACAATATCCATAAATAAAATTTAATTGTAAGGGACCCTATCTAACTCATTATGGGGTCTATTGCACATGGATATTTCTGACTAGTGGCAAAAGCCTGATGTTTACACTAAACATTACCCCACTTCTTTGTTTTAGTAAGAAATTAAGTACGCGAAGTAGTTCGCAATTAGCAACGTTTGTCTTAAAGTAGTGGAATTTGTTCTTAGGGAGGTTAGTTCATGTCTTGAAGATATTAAGGGGAGCCTTCTTCTATAATGCTCTAAATTAGCCATAGAATCAGCCACTCCATTAAATTAATGGAAGCACAAAGAAATATAGTCTTTTATTTTCTCTTTCTTATTTATTTAAAACTGAAAACTAAATAGAGAAATATATAAAATCATAATTAGAAGTAATCATCATTTTTATTTTTGTTTTTATATTTCAAAATACATGTGATCAGAATGTTTATTGCGATTTTTACCTCAATTCAATACCTCTCTCATATGATCTTTAAAATGTAGAATAAAAACATGTCGACTGAAAGTTATAAGCAAGCTCTTAATCATTAATTACAAAAAAAATTAAGTTGTACCTTTATAGATCTTTCATATTAGATGGAGTAAGTTGTCAAAAGCGTCGCTCCTTATTATTTAAAGCAATATGGATTAATACTCAAGTTGGTTTAATTAATTCACTCTTTTTTTTATAAGAGGTTTGGGAACTTTATTAACAGACAAATAACTATTAAGAAATTAGAATTAGCCATCTATTTATGTTCAATGCAATTAGAAATTCATTATTCTTCAGCTTTTGTATCTATTTAGATTAAAATGGCTCATTAAACTGCCTATGTTATACATAATTTCACCAAGGATAAATTATAATATACTCCACCTAAACTAAGTCTTCTTATAGTCATTGAGGTAATCACAATGTATGCTCTACATTCAATCAAAATGTTTCTCTTCATTCACGACAGTTTGTGGTGATATAGAATTATAAAGCCACTTTTCACTATAGTGAAAAAGATTATTATGTCAATTCTATGAATAGTAGTGAGGCACTCATATATTTTTTCAGCCAACTTCTTTTATAAATATTTTATGTTAGTTTATAGGTAGTATATATTTGGCATTACTCCATATATCACACCAATGACCAAAACCAACCCTACCACACAGAAAAAGCTAAAAGAGTAACGGCAAGGCATTTGATATTCTCGTGTATTATGATGCTTACAGGTGAAAGGTTGCTCCCCTTCAATTTCTTCCTTCCTTTTTTTTCTTTTCCTTTTTGGTGGTGGCCTGGTGGGACAAGGTTCAGTTGGTTTAATTATACGCATTGTGAAAGACTGAAAGTGATTGCGCCCGCTTTCCTTTCCTTTCATTTAAGGGCAGTTGTGGTCTTGTGGATTCTACTCTTTCTAAAGTTTTTTATATACACATGATGGAGCTTTGCCTTCCTTTTGATGACCAAAAGTGAACAATTAAGTGTATTGCAGACACTAAGATTTGAAACCCTAATATGAAGTAAGTACCATAATTAAGGTGTTCCACAAGTCATAAGTCATATTAACAGTGGCAAATCCAAAATTTTAATATGGGGTGGGCCAAAATTAATGCATTAATTTCTCATAAAATTGATATATAAATCATTCATAATTTTAATACGTGTATATCTTTTGTTTCATTTTTTTTTATTATAAATTGTTCCTCCCCTATCCCAAAGGTAAATTTCATAGCAAATATTGGAGTATTTTTGTAATTGAATACATAGATATGAGGGGAAATAGTATGATATATTTACTTGAATGAAAGAATTAAACGTCTTAATAGTGGGAAGAAGATGTATATCAACTTAAGAACTATATCAACTTAAGAAGATCATGCAATAATGAACTTATATATGAATCTAAATGCTCTAAAATGCAACCTAAATATCAAACTCCCTCAATCTAAACTGTTGCTTGTCCCAAACAAGTAAGACATAAACATTGAAAAAGAAAGACATCCTAAAATAGAGGACTGCAATAGTGGCAAAACACTCAACTGAAAACACAAGCAATATAATCACCACATAAACCAAGCATTGAAACAATCTCGAACAATGCCGCATAGCATATCATGTATTGCAATCGACTCTCAAATTATACAATAAACCATCTCCCTCAAGTTCGATTTGCCAAAACCCAACATACCTCATTATAGTCATGTGCACTCAAATCTCTTATGTGTTGAAAGGAACAATGATGATATTGAAACTAAATCAAGTCGACTCAGATGAAGCATATACTCTTTAATTTGACTCACTTTTTAATTCAACAATACATTACACAATGACCAAGAGGACTTTTAAGAGTGGTAATGGGGCTAAAATTAAAGGTATAAAAATAATTTGGGAATTATGGTTGAAAAACCAAGAAGGGGAGAGCATCATATAAGTGAAAATATGACCAAAAAAAGTCACAACGACTCCACGTAAAACCAACAGTCTCCAAATATATAACCAACAACACTTTTCACTCAACAAATTCAAGAATAACCATTTTCTTTCACTTTGTTCATATATCTTTTTTCGCTTCACTTTTTATTTTTTTAAACTTTCAATTCGATCTCCAAACTCACCAAATATAATTTTCCATCATCTAAACCACAAATAGAGCACTTTGAGTCAATACAAATCGAACTAAAACTAATACTCGATCCCCCAAACTAGGCTTGGGACAAGAATCAAATGAGGGTAAGAGCTTGTAATGTAGGTATTAATTCAACAAAACTATTAAAGACTCATCAGGGCTAGAGAAAGGATAGTATGAAAACAAGAAAAAACTCTTGATCTAAGATCATGAATAAAATGCCTTAATCATATCCAAATGTATGCACTATCAAATATCAAAATGCACCAAGTCAAAATCAAGATCTATGCGACAATTGAGGTACTAATCATACATGAAAGAATAGTACTTACTTTATACGTTAACTTTCAAGCACAAAAGCTCACTTGGTATAAGGTGTATGCACAATAAAGTTAAATCGAGCCAAACATAGATCAATCAATCATACCACAAGCAATCAATTGCAAAACAATCGCACTATAAAGAAATATGAACAAAATGAATGATGATTAAGATATTGTAGTGAAATATTAACAAATTTCTCAAAGAGTGCCAGCAACAGTCCCATAAATGCAACTGAAATGCGATGAAGTTTAATATGAGATGAAATATGCTAATGCAACTGCGGAAGTAGTACAATTTTTTTTGGTTACACGTAAAATCCCACTACTAGTGAGCTGTACAAACCGTGCAACATCCTACAAAAGTAATAAAATCTACATTAGAAAATAATAAAGGATATAATATCTCACTCCCAAGCTAGAATCTGCAATTTCTTCACTGCAAGAAATCATATCATAGAAACTCCAACAGTCGTTGAATCACCGAACGCTCCCATAAAAATCATAGTTCACCACTAAACTACTCATAAACCCTTCAATGAAATAATAAAATCAATGCAGTTAGAAAAATTTAACTACTAAAACAACACAAGCAAAAATTGAAGGTCAGATCAAAAGTATGAACAATATAAATTATAAAAGTCACTACCCAATTAAAGTATTGAATAAGCTTAAAATCACATTGCACTGCTTCTTGAAGATCAACTTGGACCATTATTGTTGCTTACTTGAAAAAATCCAATAACAATCATTTATTTTAAAAAAAAATTAGGTGTTAAATGGGAAAAGATAATAATAAAAAGTAAAAATTGAAAAGAAAAGAAAAATAAAAGAAACAACAAGAAAAAAATAGGAAAAGGAATAGGGAAGAGACAGGAGGTTGGAGGGAAAAGGCGGGTTGGATGCCTGAAAGAGGGTGTGTACTATGCAGCTGTTGTGGGTGGTTGAAGGAGGTGGCGTGCTGGATGTGGGGTTGTGGTGCGATGTTGTAGTGGTGGTGAAGGTGATGGCGTGGGTGGGCTATGATCAGAGGGAGAAGAAGATTGAAGGCGTTGGGGTAGGGGAACATCGATCGAGACAAGGTGTCGGTTTGCTGGGTCGGTTCTTCCTTTTTTCTTTGAAAGCTCTCCCGCTCGGTCAAGCAAAAATCCGCCCGGTCAATCTAAAAAATCTATGCGGTCAGGCGACCTTACCCAGTTGACGGGGCGAGAAACATTTAGACAAATTTTTGTTTTTTTGACTTTTTCTTCAAAATCGTTTACACCCCCGGTCAAGCAACTTTGCCTAGTCCACCGGGCGACTAACCACTTCGACAATTTATTTTCTTTTTTTAAAAAAAATGTCATTCCGCCAATAACAAACACCAAAAAAATACACTAGGTAAGGAAAAACACTTTAAAAGGATGAAATAGAGACAAAAATCAAAATAAAAAGTAAAAAAAAGGAAAATAGAAAATAAGTCAAAACTCGGATTGCCTCCCGAAAAACACAAATTTAAGGTATTGCTCGATCGTTTAAGATTAGCACACCAATTCTGAATACTTCAGTGCTCTTATAAGCTTATCAAATGTTCCTACAAACATCTTAGAGCATAAAAGGAAAAATAATAATAAACTAGTCCTAAAAAATTATTAAGAGTACAAAACGAAATATGAAAGGAAAAAGTATATTTACAAGAAAAAAAAATCGTTAATCTTTTCACATGACCTAAAAGGAACAAAAGAAACTAAGTGTACATTAGTTACATAATTATAAGAGTCATTCAAAAGGGGAGAAAGAAGAAACGATGGAGGATATAATATAGGAGCAATCCCCTAAAAAAAAATATAGGAGCAGAAGTAATAAGGTCAAGTTTTTGAAAGAAAGAAACATGAGACTCAAAAATAATTTGTGCAACCAATAAATAATCATGAATTATCTCACTCTTAACTTTAGACTTCTCCATGGAAGGATTTTCAAAGAAGGGTTCTTGCACCTGCAAAACATCCATCACATTTGTGCTCTCAATCTTATCATCATTCCAATAGCTCTAATTTTCTACCCAACCCTCATCATCATCGTAAAAATGTGGTTAGGGACAAGAATTTTGAGCAGATTGACATTCAGAGGGGTCAAAACTATATATGGGTATCACATTACACAAAGAAAAATCATGAGAAGCGGATTGACTATTTGAACAACAAGGGTGTGGAGTAATGTAAGTTTGGGGTGAATGAATTGGTTTAGCATATAAAAGCATCTCCCACTGTAAAGTATCCCTAGCCAACCATGCATTAAGTCCCATAAACAATCAGGAGATTAGATTATAAATCTTCCATTAGACATAGTTTCTATTATTAGTATCCTAGTTTCTTCATTTAATTCCTTTCACAAATCAATACACACATATCACATAGTTCAATTCCATGATTAAGACCAATAAAATCACCAAGTCTATGATAGTATTTTCAGAATATTTCATTCTCATATTGATCTGAGAAAAAGAGAAAATTTCTCTAGAATTATTAGTATGTATGTAGGATTCACGAAACATATAAGGTAATTGATGAGAATTCATGCAAAATAAAATTTGGAGTATTTTGATATCATGTATAATCAAAACGAAAACCATGAGAACCCCAATAATTATGACTATGTTGCCTATCAAAAGTATTATCCCCATTATAATGATAATATGACACCAGGCCATAATGCGAAAATTAAATATACTGAACAATAAAACTATTCACAAAAGGAAAAATATATATATACAGTTTAGTCTCACCAACAATAAAAACTAAATAAAACTATATTGTCGTTGTCGTATACCTGTCAAAAAAATTCCTACCCAGAACCTTCTAATAATGTATTAGGGTAAGTATAGTCGAATCACGGATAGATGGTCGTTTTAATATAGTTTCTAAGGTTTGGAAAAACTAAAACAAAGGTTACGAATATGAGAATTAATACAAAATTAATAAAATAAGAAATCAAAATAAAAAGGCCTAGGGTAATGGCTCACCATGTTCACATTTATAATCCATCAAAATACCATCAATAATTCAATTAATCAAATATCTAGAGCATAGGTTATCATATGGTCGACTATGACTTGTTATTAGCAAGATTTAATCAAACAATTGATCAGGTTGCAAGATTTAACAAGCAATAAACCTCTATCATTATAAATATCAATGACTAATATATTCATAACATATAAACATGGATTCCTAACCCTAGAAAATAAGATTATTCAATCATGAAACAAAGAATAAAAACTATATCTAGAAAGGAAAAAATAATTAAAATAAAGAAACTAATTCAACTCATTAATTAACGCAAAAGAATAAAAATTAGGGTTTACTTCTAAAAGTTAGAGAGAGAAAGAAGAAAAAAAATAAAACTAAAACTATGAATAATAATAGTGAGAGTGAGCGAGTGTTCTTCACAAGTAGTGATTCCTAATCTTAATAATACTCCCTCCGTTTCATATTAATCTACACACTTACACTTTTCACGCATGCCAATGCAAAATTTTGACGATATATATCTCCAGTTTTGTATTTGTAAAAATTATAAAACGTACATATTAATAAAATACATACTAAGACGAATCTAACAAGATCCCACATGACTATGTTTTTATTCACGTATAAATTGCAAACGAGGGTCAAAGTGCAATTTGTGAATAGTGTAAAATGTCAAAGTGTAACAATTAAAATAAAACGGAGGGAGTACTAAGTAACCTAATATAACTAATAGAGTGAGTTACAAGATAAGGAAAATCTAATAAATCACTAAATGGGCAGAATTGGTAATTCGCGCGTACGTTAATAGATTTAAGCAAAAACAGTCCAAACTTTCGAAAGATATAACTTTTTGACTAAAAGTTTCCTCGGGATGTTCCACTTATGATTGAAAAGTTCTTCAAGTCTTGTTCCGATGACATGGGATGAACACATAAATTGGAGTTTTCAACATTATCCGATGAGAAAATTATTATTTTGGTCACCTTTCGGGCAGATTGTCTGCGAGCTCGTAAAGTATGTGAGCAATTTACTCAAGATCAAATTGAATGATGAAAATGTCCACCAATTACAAAAGAAGTTCCCGTCAAAAAAAAAAAATTACAAAAGAAGTTGTGAAGCATTATCTTGGAGAGGATTTGAGATTTCGTTTATTATTGTAATATTCATCTCTTAGTGGTGTAATTTGAAATTCCTATGATATTAAATAGAGATAAAGGTTTTTGAGTATTACGTATTATTTAACTTTACGGATACTTTCATATTATACATAAATTTTATGATAAATAAACAACAAAATTAATCATTAATTATTGATTAAATACAATTAATTTTGAAATCATTAACTGAACTTCTCCTTTTATCTAAATTGTAGTGGAACTATTATAGTTTATTTTTCTTGAAAGTTGTGAGCATTTCTCTATTATGTAAATCTTTTTTTATAAAAGTTATATAAGTCATAGAAATCTATAATTGTTCAACGAAAGAATATATTACTTTCATAGTCAGAATTAAGTATCAAATATTTATTAAGTACAATTAATTATTAAATCATTAACTAAAATTCACCCTTTTAACTTTTGTAGTTTATTGTTTTAATAAGTTGCAGTCAATGTTCTATTACGTATTGTAAATCTTTTTGATGAAAAATTATTGATGCTTAGCAATTGTATAATTGTTATTGTCAAATTGAATATTCAAGATCTTGATTGTACAATTTTATTTACCAAATTATACGCAATAATTTAACAATGTTAAAAATCCAGATTGTTTAGAATTATTTTTTATCAATGGGATTATAGTCAATTCATGTACCAATTGGGGTTGGCATGAGTGGTTAAGAGCCTCTCGCTCCTTAACCACGATCTCGGGTTAGGATTTGAGTATGGAAAAAATCTCGACAGGAAAGAATGCTGCTCTTTGAGATACCCATGCAAACTCCTGCGGGAGATTAATCCACTTGCCGACCGACAAAAAAAAAATAGTCAATTCATGTTATTTCATAGACGGATATGTACCCAAATTGAAAAAAAATAATGTCAATCAATTAGTTATTAAGTATGTACCCGAAAAGGCAATGCTTACATCAACCAATATTGTGCCTTATTTTTCTTAATACAAGTTGACTAAGACAAGATTGGTTATAATTGAAAATTATGGATTTATCTGTAGCTCTACAAAAAAGTGTTGACTTATTTTATAATCAGAAATGTATTTCATTAACTAAATCGTTCTTTTTTCGCAATTCATTTCTCTAATTGCATGCACTAATAGATTAAGTTAAGAGTCATGAGTGCTTCTCAAGATAAAATAATTACATGATATTGATATTAGTTAATGATTTTGATTTGTCTATGTTGGTGCAAAATTAGTTGGTTGACTTTGCAAACAAGTCAATGCACATTTAATAGTCTGATATTGAATGCCACAGGAGCCTTAGTCCTTGGG
Organism: Beta vulgaris subsp. vulgaris; assembly: GCF_026745355.1. NCBI lineage: Eukaryota > Viridiplantae > Streptophyta > Magnoliopsida > Caryophyllales > Amaranthaceae > Beta > Beta vulgaris. The sequence goes on from NC_079203.1 coordinate 26,465,386, forward strand.
GGTTACCGGTATTAATTTGATAAAACCTTGCTATATCGTACTTTGTTGTAATCTAATTGATTAAACTACAACGCCTAATAAATTCAGGCGAAAAGTAATAAATAGAACAAGATGCAATAATTAATCATTAATTATAGCCAACCATTCTCATTCACATTACAAACTTCAAGAATAAGTTTTACAACTAATCCATGCTGGACAACTAAAGAGAAAACACAAAGATTATTACCTCCTTGAGCTCTTGCTTCAACTAGAGAATTAACGAACTTGGCGCTAGTACATGTTCGAAATCTAGTGAGCTAAACTATAACCCCAGAAGGGTGTTGGCTAGGCTAAAACTAGGCTACGCTAGAAAAGAGTAATTTGCAAGTTGTTGTGTATTGTGTTGATTATCCTTTGCTTTATGATCTTCCTTATATTTATAAACCAACATATTACGTAACTTCCATGTATCTTTGGAGGAAAATGATTTGAATCATCTTTGATTCAAATCTTAACCGTCTTCTGGCGCTGAGTAATTATTGCGCATGTTCTTCCTTATGTGGCCCATCTCATGATCATTCCCTGAACTACACACCCTTGTCCTTTCTTGACTTTCATCTCCTGAAGACCTTGATTGACTTTGACCTTCATTGACTTTCTTTTATGGGTTTATGTTATGATTATGTCTTTATATTATAATAGCGATTAAACCTTTTTGAGGCTTGATACAATGTACGAACATAGTAAATGTTATCGAGCATCTAAAAATAGTGGTAATAAATTGGCCCCCTAATTTGTGGAGTGATGTACTCAGAACCCAGAAATTATGAGCGAGAAGGACTTTCAATGGTTATAGCTAATATCATCCAATAATATTCTGAATGTGACTTCCTCCATTTTTCAAAGATGATCGACATACCTTTCTCTAGGATGGCTGAACTTGGTTGAGAAGAATAATCTTTCATGTGTTCCTTCATCCTTCTTTCTAGCCATTGTGAAATCCATTAAGAAAGTTTGTTTAGGATGTGAACCCATAGGGTTATTTTATAATAACCAAGAAGGATATACATCATAGGTCATGAGACTTGCCATATTTGGCATGCACATTTGTATTGTACTATATATCTTAAAGATGACTCATCCACCTAACTATAAACTTTTATGCCTTTGTGGTTCCTTTGACAAAAAGCTTTCTTAGATATCTCCAAGGCTTGTTAGGTTGCCACATTTCTTCTGTAGTGGTTTTACCCCATGATTTGCAAAGCAGAAGAGATGTAATCTGATCATCGTTTTCAAATTTGGGAAATATCCACTTTTGCATGAGATCTAAATTGGACCCTATTTGTAAAGTTTTAGATCCCCTTGTATGTTAAAGATCCTATTGTATGACAAGATTATCTTTAAAACATTTTTGAATAGAAGAAATCTTCATTAACTAGATTCGTTCTTCATAAATTCACTTTTATATCCAGATATGAGATTCAATGCCTTTTGATGATTTGGGTATTTTAATGGATATGGCATATATTATGGGGCATATTTATGAAACATGGATAGGCGAGTATAATCCGTTTTAATAATTTAAGTCTCAAATCTTTTAGAGATTGCCTATAATATATATATATATATATATATATATATATATATTATATTATATATATATATATATATATATATATTGTCCACTAAATTTTCCTAACCGCCCAATTCATGGGAATAGTTTTTTGAGGAATGCAAGCGTAAATGGACACGTATTTGTTTTTGCTTCACTTTGATGAAATAAAAACTAATTGTTTAAACAATTATATACTTAAAGATGCAATTATTAAGAAAATTACCATTGGAAGTAATTTCATAATATTTATATTATTACCTATCTATATATAGATAAAATATTCAATCACATCTTAATTAAAAAGGTTTGCATCTAGAGATAATATTTGGAAATGTTCCCTACATACAGTTTCTACCATAGCCGTATATATTCTTCAACTTCTAATTCTCACCCTGCAATACTTCTGGTGACTCTAAAATAGTAGCCATCTTCAGGGGAATTATTAAATCTTGCTTTAAAAATAGGTCTATGATATTTCTAGAGCAATGCTGCCCTTCAATTGGAGTCAGTGGCTGCCCCTTCTTTGGAAGGAGATGGTGCCCTCTGATTGGAAGAAACTGAGCACCTTAATGTGGAGTTTGCTGATGAAGACTTGCTTCATCAATTTAATGAAGATCCATTGGATTCAACTCCCTTAGATGTTAAATTTCAAAGCTCTCCTATTATTCCAACAATTGTCATAGCAAACCTTTCTATTGCTAGAGGTGAAGTTTCAGAGGATGTCATCCCTTTAGAGGTTACACCCTTGAGGAGCAATACTGAGCTTTTGACAATCGGTGTATTCAAAGGTTCATTATCAACTCCACAATCCTATTTTGGACTGGGTTTCCGTTCTTTTCTTCGTGAATTCATTTTAGAATTCCTCTATATGAATCTATATCCTCCTACAACCAGACTCCACTCTCTTGCTAACTTGGCTTCTCTACTTTATGATGCACATGGAAGCACATAAGAAGAAAGTGTGATGAAAGAGTATGATGGAGGAAAATAGGTTAATTTGAATATGTCCATCATTGTAGGGAATCAATCTGCTTCTGTTAGCAGTGATTATTCCTTCAACGATGAGTCTTCTGAGCATATAAAACAAGAAGACAAGATATGGGAATTCTCTGCAGAATCTCAAACAGCTTCTGGAGTCCCTTATATCTCAAGGTTTTGAGTATTGGATACCTTGCCTTGATTATGTCAAGGAAACCCTTCTTCTACAGCAATGCAATGCTGAAACAAGAGTTCAATCTCTCAAATTCTCAGCTCAAAAAATTCAAGAAGAGGAAGCAAGGGATGGGAGTTCTCGCGACGAGGTGAGAGGGGGGGGGGAAGGCTACGGGGGTGTGGGCTAATCTGGGGGAGGGGGGTGCTGGGGTGGTGGGAGAGTGGGGGAGGAGGGTTGCGGGGGCAGGGGATGGGTGGGGGGAAGGGGAGGTGGTTGGGGTTGGGTGGTTAGGGCTTTAGAGTGGGGTGGAAGGAGAGCGAAAGCTTCCATGTTCATCAATGGAGGATGATGGGTGGAGAGAAAAAAAGAAAATTGTGGAGAAAGAGAGGAAAACCTAACAACATTAGGTTTCCATCCATAGTAAGGGTATCTTGAGCACAAACACAAACCTCAGGGGTATCTGAGGAATTCCCCAAATGTGGGGAGTAATTTGGGAATTACGCCAAACCTTAGGGGTACTGGAGGAATTTTCCCTTATTTTTAATGTTGCACTAGTGGAAAAAACCCAAAGTGACGCGGTCGAATGTGGGCTTGATATGGAAAAGAAGAAGCTACACCAAGGGTGCATGAAGCTTGTCAATTTGAGGCAAGAGATGTTCAAAGACATGGTTATACAACAAAGCTTGATCCTATAAAAGGATAAACTCTCACTACTACATTTTTGAACAAAGGCAACAACTTAAAAATGGCTAATGCAACGACCTAATTTATGTCGTTGCAATAGAAGTGTCTAATGCAACGACTCATATCAATATGGATTAATGTGTTGGGCTATGGCAACGAATAATGTACGATCGTTGCGCTAGATTGATGTATAACAACGATAATGGTTTAGCCGTTGCGATAGGTAAATTCAACTTATTGATCTATAGCAACGATCATGGCTTAAACGTTGTAGTAGCATAAACTTATAAATCTTATCACGGTAGAACACCCTATGGCAACGACATCTCAGATTTAATGAATTGCTTGCATATAATTTTTATTTCCCTCTAATTCTCTCTAAATTTCAAACTCTAAAATTTCAAACCTTGTCACCTTATCTGACCCTCTGGGCAGAATTTGCTACTTTTGTGTGGGGGTTTTTCAATTGAATAACCAGGGATTCAAATTTGATTTTAGGGATTAACTTATATTCCACAAACTTGCAGTTTCACATAATCAACCGAAATTTAGGCTCAAAAAAACGAGGAAAGATTGAAAAAAGACCTAGGCAGGAAAGCGAAGAGCCAAAGAGAGGAGAGACTCGCGACCAATTACGATGGCGTAAAATGCAGCGTACCATTAGGATTGAAGCTAGCGCCGCCGAGAAGTCCGCCGATGAAGGTTTTGAAGAAGACGAGAGTAACAACGACTAAGGTAGTGATAACTAGGGTTATTGGACCTTGAATTCCTAGTGTAGTCAAAATTATGTAATTTTTTCTTTCTCTTATATCTTTTTCTAATTATTAACGGGAATAATTCTGCTAATTTTGAGTTAAGTTGAAAATCT
>NC_079203.1:26472187-26479687 GCF_026745355.1 Beta vulgaris subsp. vulgaris
TATAATTAGTATATATATTATGTATGTATATGTAATATGTATGTATGTATATATGTATGTATATATGTATATATATGTATATATATGTATATATATATATTATATTTATATAAAGCTTGTATCTAAACCTGCCTTAATTAGAAAACATCTCACACACATGTCGTATAAAGTACTCAGAATGGTATTACTATATATAATATAATATTCATAATGTACTACAAATGAAGTTATAAATAAGTACTAAAATCGAAAATAAACATATGAAGTGAGTGTAGCCAGTAACATAATCCTAACAAAAAAGCTCAAAGCAGTGACACCATCCTCACATGCAAATGTCGGTAAGGTGGCGTGCTAGCAAATCCCGAACCTCGTTTATCTCGGAGGTGGTGAAAGAATCCTTCCTTGGCTTGCCCTTAATGAACACCTTATAAAAACATTCATGAAGAAACACACATAAGAAGTCAATAATGAGACTAAGTGCAGGAGGTTAAAGAAATTAAAGTTGAGCTAAGAAGTCAAATATCGGTTCGAAATGACCTTCATTTACGCAAATTGGATTTCAAAGCATGAGAAATGGTTTTTCATGACTCTAATGGTTATATATAGCTATTAGTAATATATATGTCTTAACATGTGGCTAAATGTGAGAATTTAAGGAAAATGAACATGAAAGTCTAAAATCGGCCCTAAATGACCTTCATTTACCCAGATTGGGTTTCAAAGCATGAGAAATATTTTTTCTTGACTTTAATGGTTAGATATGTAGCTAATAGTACTATATATGTATTAACATGTGGCTAAATGTGAGAATTTAAGGAAAATGAACATGAAAGTCTAAAATCGGCCCTAAATGACCTTCATTTACCCAAATTGAGCTTCAAAGCATGAGAAATGGGTTTTCTTGACTCTAATGGTTATATATGTAGCTATTAGTACTATATATTTCTTAACATGTGGCTAAATGTGAGAATTTAAGGAACATGAATATGAAATTCTAAAATCGGCCCTAAATCACCTTTATTTACCCAAATTGGGTTTCAAAGCATGAGAAATGGTTTTTTCTTGACTCTAATGGTTATATATGTAGCTATTAGTACTATATATATCTTAACATGTGGCTAAATGTGAGAATATAAGGAAAATGAACATGAAAGTCTAAAATCGGCCCTAAATTGACCTTCATTTACCCAAATTGGGTTTCAAAGCATGAGAAATGGTGGTTCTTGACTCTAATGGTTATATATGTTGCTATTGGTACTATATATGTCCTAACATGTGTTTAAATATGGGAAAATATGTAAATTGAACTTCAAAGGCCAAAAAAAGGTCCAAAAAGGCGAAAATGGGTTGTCATGTATAATACCTTGTCAATATCCCCGACTTCCTTGCAACATGAGGCTATATCGAACATGAACCTCAACACGTAGTAGCCACACTCGGTTCACTCGGGTTGTTGAGTACACTAATTATAGAATTACATATAAAATTATGTAAGAAACATACATGTTTGTTTATTGTAATATTAAAGAAAGAAGTAGAGAAATAATATGAATTACCTTCATTGCTTTCCTGAGGAACTCTTCCTGTTCTCCCAACCTTCTTTAAGCAGTTGCAGTTATTTTATTTTCATGTGAGAAGTAGATAAAGGAGGAAATTAGTGAAACGTGTTGGAGCTAATAATAAACATACCTATTTATGCATGATTTGAGGAGTAATGATCGTGGTGGATGTTGAGCTGCAGAATCAAACTGATATATTGTGTGGTTTGGAGGAGAAATCACAAGAAGCGACCAATGGGCACTAAAATCACGAAATCAAGTTACAAAGCAATCATGTGAGTACATACTTGTATTGTATAATAATTATTAAGTGCTAAAAATGGATAAGGTTAAGAACTATACTCTTCAAAACAAGGGGCAAATATGAACTTATGTTGTGAACGTTGAGCTGTTTGGAGACATAGCCTAATATACTCCTTAACCTCAGCTGGGTTTTGCAAACAGTTGTCAGCTCGGACGAAATCTGGACATAACCACCAAACTGACCGCGTCCACAAGGAGACTCTTGGAGTAATCTTCAATTCAAAGCACAATCATATACATAACATAGATATATATTAGATATTGCAAAGAAAGTTCATACATTTCATAAGTACCGATGTTATACCTCATGAATGCTTGAATTAACGAAACATTCAACATATCTCCGCAAAGGAACTCTTTCACATCATCCTTGGACACCCATGTCGACGCTTCCTCGTGGTAGTTGAATTCCGTGGCACTCAACTTAACCTCCAAAGGTGTATCATCCGGCATATCACGCATATTTCATGTAGCCACGAGCATGCCTTACTGAGACCTTGAAGCGTTGATGACTCGATCCAAGTAGGTTTAGGAGGGTTTTGTTTGGGACTTGAACCTTTGGAGACTTGCGTTCCTTCCCCCGAAATCGCCTTCTTTGGCTTGCTTGAACCCTCCTTTTCCTTCGCCTTTTGTAGAGGAGGTGAGTCCGCCTTACTTTTGTTGGGCTTCTTTATTCTCTTCAAAACCTATTGATTGAAACCGAGAAACATTCAACATACTTAGTTAATACTTAATAGATATGAATTAAATAGATCAATATGATTGAATACTTTAGTTACTTCATTTTACCTCGTCTGACCCATGCCAATGGCCAGAGCACATAACCACCACGAGCGTCGGTCAAAACATTTGTATCCATCGACGGGTTAGGCAATGGGAGAGCAAAGTCCTTGTAAACAGGAGTGATCGAGACTACACTAACTGCCAAGTGATCATTGTCCATCGATTGATGATGGGCTGTTGCTCATTCACTTCGTGGTTGTGCATTTCCTTCAACCACCACAATCAAACCCGCATCTTTTACATCTAGTAAAAGCTGGCAAGGCATTTCTTCCTTCAAAAGTATATGAATTGAGGTTAGTTTATATAATGACTTTGTTTTTGAAGTTATAAGAAGACTAGTACTTACCTCTAACTCAAGTATAGACAGTGCTGATTTTTGTGTGTTAGGATGGCTAGCTTTGTCCTCCAAAGGACGATCCAGTTTTGGTTGACGTAACGCCGGTAAACCATACTCCGTAAGGACCGCGTTGAAACTTATCGTGAGTTTCTCCGTCACCTTCTCTGTGATTTCCTCCGTAATCTTCTCCCGAAGAGCTTGTGCCATGGCTTCCATATCATGTGGGGCGGAAGCATTAGAGAGTGACTTTGTGATTGTGGATGATTCTTTACTGTAGGCTTTTGTCTTGCTTAGCCGAATCCCACCAAAACCCCTCAAACGTCCATTGTGGTCCTTTCCCAAAGTCTCGTAAAGAGCATCTTTGTTGGCTTCCGGAGTGAACTTGCCGCTAATCTCTTTTTGCTTGAGCCCCATCTACATAGATTATAGAAAAACAATTATTAGTTTTAAATGAGAGTGAGTGAATGAAAGTGTGTGCAATGGGGGGGATTGTGCAAGTCAAATTTAACCAATTGTGCAAGTGGGGGACAGCAGTGGGAGGAGGGCTGCAAGGGTGGGGGCAGGGGGCAGCAGGGGTGGGGGAGGGCTGCAGGGTGGGGTGGCAGTGCAGGGGGTGGGGGGGCTGCAGGGGTGGGGGAGGGTGCAGGAGTGGGGGTGGCAGTGTAGGGGGTGGAGGGAGGGCAGGGGGTGGGGACAGTGTGCATAGGGGGTGAGGGAGGGATGCAGGGGGCAGGGGGCAGTGTGCATAGGGGGTGGGGGAGGGCTGCAGGGGTGGGAGCAAAAACAACTCGGGGGAGGCAAATACAACTCGGGGGATCCAAAAAAAACCGGGGGAGCAAAAAGAAACCGGGGGAGCAAAATATGTAGCGGGGTTGAAAAGAAAACCGGGAGAAGGTACTTACAACGGCATTGGCTATCTTCAAGGTCCCCGGATCTGAAATGGTCATCTTATTGTGCCGACCACGCGTATGCATGGGCACCACCAATCAGCGACACGGTCAACTCAGATAGATGTGGCGTTGGAGGTAGAATCTGTCGTTGTAGAAGGTTAAAATTTGTCGTCAATCCACGTTTGTCTCGCCCTCGCGTAAGTGTAGGAACCCATATGATGGTAGTGGTTCCTCTATCTTGCACTCTGTGCATGTTTCTCACGCTTAGCCTATAAGATAACATGGTTAGTTTTAAAACATATCTAATTGTAGTTAAAGTAAATATGCAAATTCTAATATAGCTTAAAGCATAATATACTTACCACCATCTCGGACGTAGTATTTTGGGCAACAAATGCCTCCCAATCGTCTCGTTTTATATGTGTCCAAATCTCAAAAGGCATGATATCCGGTTATCGTGAATCATCATCTCCAATCTTCCTCTTTTTGTCATTCCTCTTTCTCCGTTTCGAGATCCATACACTAACTAGCTTGCTTTTGAAAGCTGTAAATCTTTCGGCCACCGCGGATAGGAACAACGCCTTTTTAGCTTCATTAGGAGTAATATGGAACAAATTCTATAGAAACAAGAAATAAACTAGGAGTTAATTTACTTATACATATACATTAATGAAAATGGGTTTCTAAATACATGGTTTCATCTTCCCAAAATGGGTTTCTAAGTATATGAATGCTTTTAGTTGCCTATAATGGTTGTATATGTTGTTATTAGAACTAAATATGTCCTAACATGTTGATAAATGCGTGAAATTAAGTGCATGGAGCATGAAAAGCATAAATCGGCCAGAATTGGCTTTCATTTACCCAAAATGGGTTTCAAAGCATGTGAAGTGACTTTTCTTGACTCTAATGGGTATATATGTTGTATTTATAGTTACATATCTCTAAACATGTGGCTAAATACGCGAAACTAAGTACATGGAACATGAAATGCAAAAATCGGCCCGAATTGACCTTTACTTACCCAAAATGGGTTTATAAGTATATGAATGGCTTTTAGTTGCCTATATTAAAGCTAAATATGTCCTAACATCTTGCTAAATACCCTAAACTAAGTACATGGAGCATGCTTTGCTAAATGTAAAAAACTTACACAAGTGTCTTCCCATAATGATTTCTTCATTGCCTCGGGCACATCTTTCCACTTCACCAAAATGTTGAGTTTGTGCATACAAAATCCAATATGTTGCCCATACTTTACACGCCACTAACCACAAGGTTGACCCAAATCATCATACTCGAGGGTCATTTGGGTCTTAACATCAAACCCTTATTCGTACCCCTACCTTTCCGCTTCTTTGTTGCAACACTCCTTGGAGTTTTGGTTGAAACTTGCAACTCTTTCCCGGTGTTTTTGGGTGGCATACTGAGCAACGAGACAGCTGGATAATCTTCCCGAGCGTTGTTGTCAATGAGGGAGCATTATCTCATTCCTCCTCAAGGAGGTGAACCTGGCGCATTTCCTCATCTTCCAAGCGCTTCTCCTCATCATGCGCTACATCTTCTGGTTCACCTTTATCCTCCTCCTTATCCGCATCATACTCGTCATCATCAAATGATGACTTGTCGGGTACCTCGTCACTTTCTTCCTCCACAATCACATCATCTAGGACCATGTTTGAGAATCCTGAAATATTTACAAAAAGATTTTAGAAACGCGCAAGATCAAACAAAAACATGAAATACATTATAAACTCGAAAGATATAACAAGAACATGAAGGAAATTAGAAACGCGCATACTTAAACAAAAAAAATGATGTCGTGCACCGCCAAACCATCCCCTGCCACCTACCACCCCTGCCCCCTGCACTGCAGCCCTCCTCCACCCCCTGCATACCCCCCCCCCCTCACTGCACACAACCCCTGCCCCCCCGGCACTACCCACCCCCCTGCCCTCCCCATGCACCCCTGCACTGCAGCACCCCCTGCAACCCCTTGCCCCCTGCACTGCAGCATCCCCCACCCCCTATGCACACTCCCCCACCCCTACACTCCCCCACCTCCCTGCAATGTCACCCCTGCTACCTGCCCCTGCACTGCCCCCCTCCTTCACTGCACACACCCCCTCCCCCTACACTGCCCCCCCCCCATTGCACACACACCCCTTGCATAGTCCCCCACCCCCGCTCAAAACTAGAAATAGGCCATAACGAGTTTCATGTACCCAAATCAGTTGCTTACACATATAGTGATCCTAATAAGAACTAAACATGCCATCACATGCGGCTAAAAGTGAGAAATTAAAGAATTGGAACATGAAAAGCCGAAATCAGCCCAAAATGACATCCACTTACCCAAAGTGGGTTTCAGTACATGTGAAGCTAGTTTAGTTGATTGCAATACATATAGTGATCCTAATAAGAACTAAACATGCCATTACATGCGGCTAAATGTGAGAAATTAAAGAATTGGAACATGAAAAGCCGAAATCGACCCAAAATGACATCCACTTACCCAAAGTGGGTTTCAATACATGTGAAGCTAGTTTAGTTGATTGCAATACATATAGTGATCCTAATAAGAACTAAACATGCCATTACATGCGGCTAAACGTTAAGTATCTTACATCTAATCTTAATTCAACGACACATATATACATATTTGCACATATAAACCAATTTACACATATAAACCAATTTATTAGTATATGAAATTAAAGAAAGTTAAGTTTGAGCGATAACATACCAATATCAAGGTTGTAAATAGGGAAATGGAACTCAACACTCCGTCAGTAGCACTCCATCACTAGCTAGCTTCAATAATCAACAACAAAGTTTAAAGTTCAAATCAGTATAAATTACCAAACTAAATTAAACTAAACTAAACTAAACTACAAAAATAACAATCATACTCATCCTACCACAAAGACCTAGTTTTTTAACCTCTAAATCAAACTAACTACTCCAATTAAAATTAAATTAACTCAAATGAATAAAATTTAAACCCTTAAACTATCTATACAACCTAATTTCACTAACAATTATTCATAAAATTACAATGAATTATAAATTTATGAGATTACAATAAAAGTTATGAAATTTTTAGTTACCTAGCTAGGAAAAGGTGGTAATGTAGTTGGTTAGGAAGGGGAGGAGGAGGAATGAAGCTAGGGAGAAGCAGTGGTGGCATAAAACTAGGGCAAAAGTGTTGGCGCCAAACTAGAGCAGTGGTGGCGCGATATAAGGGCAGTGGTGGCGCGAAATTAGGGCGAAACTAGCCTAGCTGGTGGTGGCGAATCTTCACGTGCAGAAGTCGCCGGAGTTGGTGGTGGTAGTGGCGCAAGTTGTTCGTGCAGTGAGTTTTTTGCTTAGGAGGAACATAATTTGTGTTTAGAATAGGCGGGTTTTTTGATCAAAGTCATTTTGCAGAGGAGTTTCGGATGCGGTCCCCTGAATCGCATCAGGTTCAAAAAAAAACCGCATCTGATATTAGATCTGATCGGTATTTTTTGGACCGCATCCGCTTTTCTTTGCCATGTTTCCCTTGCATTTTTTTGTTCATTTTCGGATGCGGTTTTACAAAAATCGCATCCGGTACAAAGTGACATATAAAGTTTTTTCCACTAGT